>NW_019386139.1:104798-111244 GCF_000671375.1 Centruroides sculpturatus | reverse complement strand
ACTGCTTTCAACACTGTCCATAACCTGTCCCATCCAGGTGTAAGGGGCTCAACCAGATTGGTAAAAGCAAAATTTGTTTGGCCGTCCATCAGTAAAGACTGCCAGACATGGTCTCGCACCTGCATTTCTTGTCAGCGGTCGAAAATCCAGAGACATGTCGCTAGCCCTTTGGGAACCTTTCTTATTCCAGACGTTAGATTTTTTAACATTCATATTGATATTGTTGGTCCATTGCCACCTTCCAACGGCTCAACATACTGCCTCACAATCATCGATAGATTTTCTCGTTGGCCTGAGGCAATCCCGTTGCCAGATATAGCGGCTGAAACAGTAGCTTCAGCCTTATATTCAGGTTGGATATCTCGCTTTGGAGTGCCTGCCCAAATAACATCTGACCAAGGACGTCAATTTGAATCTAGCCTATTCAAATCCCTCACTCAACTTCTTGGTGCCAAAAGAGTTAGGAGAACAGCATACCCCCCAATTGCGAATGGCATTGTTGAACGCTTTCATCGTTCACTTAAAACTGCCATTAAGTGTCACTCTACTGAAAGGTGGACGGAAGTACTGCCTACAGTCTTGTTAGGATTGCTAACTGCGCTTCGTGAAGACTCCAACACTACTGCAGCTGAGATGCTCTATGGTACTAGCCTCCGACTGCCTAGAGAATTTTTCGTCCCAGGTTCTCAGGACATCAATTCATGTTCTTTCGTCGAAATACTCAGGACGTTGATGGCAAAATTAAAACCAGTGCCTGTGGTGCACCATTCCTATCGCAACCCATTTATCCACAAAGAACTGCAGTTATGTTCCCACGTATTTCTCCGCAATGATGCTGTACGGAAGCCCTTGCAGCCTCCATACGATGGACCCTACGAAGTCGTGTCACGCGGTAGCAAGACATTCACTCTATGCATAAAGGGAAAAGAAACTGTAGTTTCTATTGATCGCCTGAAACCGGCTTTTATTCTCGCAGCGAGCGAGTCGGACCAGTTACCCCCAACGTCTCCAATGCCAAGACCAGCGACGACTAAACATACCACAGAAAATCGAGCCCCAACGCGACAAACTGTCACACGCTCTGGCCGACATGTATCCTTTCCCGTTCGTTTCGTGTTGCAGACACTGGTGAAGGAGTAGCTGTGGCCGCCAACTCTTAATCCTGTATTTATACTAATAGAACCAAATAACTTGCCAATTAAAGAATTGAGCAGATTTTTTCACAAAACTCTTATCATCATGCTCAAAACACTTTCTTTTTCACTTCTGCATTTCCAGTTTTCAATATTAACATTATACTTCCAGCATTGGATTCGAGCAACGATTATAATTCTATGCATCTGTTCTGTAGTGTGACGATTGGAATTTTAGTATACTTTATTATTGGAGGATTGATTCATCTCTTATTAATTCTGATAATTTTATATTCGACTTTGGAGAAAGCATTTAGAAGAGCATCGGATGATTTAATTTTACTTAAAAAAACAATTGAAATTTAAGTTTAAATCTAGAAGAGATAATGTTGCAACATGCCGAACTTTGGAACTTCGTCAATCAGATGAATACACATTTTAGTTTATTATCTCTAGTATTGTATTCTGCAATTCTACTGAAAACTAATCTCATGTATTATATACTTATTTTCACTAATTTCAACTCGGTAATCAGATTAATCTTTTTTTTTATTTGTCGCTTTAATTTCAATTCTATTTATTTTAGTGGGGTATGCGTTTAACATTTACGTCTACGGTATTTCATTATAATTCTTTCAAATATTATGATGAGTTACTTAAATTCCATTTAATTATTTTTTATAATTTTTCGATGCAGACTTCATTTTGTGTAATCTGAAAGGCCCCCGGGTCTAAAATAGTAATTTTATTATTAATGTTAATATTTTGTTATAAAATATTCTTTCGTTTGGGGTGAGAAAAAAATACGTTTTAACGTGGGAAAAATAGACAACAGACGCTGCTTTTTTCTAGGGAAGTTAGAACATCCTCTGTTTTTCCCTTATCTGCGAAAACTCTCGTTTGGATGGGAAATGTTTACCCCTCATTTATTCCCCTTTCGTCCGTTCCCACGTCTGAATCTTGCATGATGATTGGTCGCCGATCGTCACATATAGAGGAAATTTATCATAATTCCGGGAGTTCATCGACAGACATAGAAGAGTCAGGACTCCATACATATTTGCTCTTAAAGGCCAACGCCTATACTATGAGCCATACAATATACGAAGGATTGAGTCTAGAAATACACCCAGTTAAGTTGATCTCTCCAGAGAAAAATAGACAGAGAATTCGAGGAGTGAACAAATACTTCATATACAGAGCCGAAGTTTAAAGACAACGATAAGGTTGTATGTTCTTAAATGATTTTGTGAGCTCTCTCTCTCGATCTTGTATCGGTTAGATATAAGTCCATATATCTCTCGTGTAATCTGTAGTAGTAGTCTCCTTATCATATATTTGTATTTCTATTATTTGTTTACGTTTAATTAAATTTATTCTTGTTTATTTTATAAAGTAATGTCTCTCAATTATTATCGGAATAGGATTGCCCCACGCGTGCTTATCCGCGTGTAAAACAACTGATAAACTGGTGTCGGGAACCTGATAAATTCGGATAGAGACTTTACCGTCTTCAATCTTCCTTAGACCTAAATATTACTGCCCTCCCGGTCAAACAAATCTTGACATAGGATCGGATCTCTCGATCCGAAACTTTGGAGACAGATTTCGGATAATCTGTGCCGATTAAATGGTACGAACGATCCTAAACGGAGTTGTACCTCCGGCTAATCTCACAATTTCAAGATATTCGAAGATTTTCTGAGTGCGAGTGTGAAGATTTTCGCTCGAACAGAAACTAAAAGTGAGTAGTACATCCAAATAATAGTATTATTTACACTTAAACCTTACAGATCCTAAATTTCATGAAGAGATTTGAAAAAAAAAGTCATTATGTATATCAGTAAGAGGCTATTTTAACATTACGAAAAAATTTCCAGTAAAGATAGGTCTAATTTATTTTTTAAATTGTTTATTTGCTGATTTTTTTATGTATAGGCCTACTATTTTCATGTTATATACTTAAAATCATTTTTATAGATGGACAACGCATTTTATTCTATATTTTCTGGTCTTCTAAAACTTAAGTCGTCGTCTACATCTTGAAAAATTTTCCATTCAGGTACACGTCTTTAAAACTGCCAAAGAAGTTTGAAAATTTGATTCAATTAATTTAAAACTTTGCGAAAAATTATCTCGTGTTATACAATTCATCAACATTTAATAAGTAGGAGCAAAATTATACAATACTACTTAAGTTTAGTAAACATATTCCATTCACAATTATTCAAAATACACATATTTACACTGAATACACTGAATCTCCTGTTTTATTTTGCTTCTACTCTACTACTATAGCTTATTTCCTTTATTATTATTACAATTTTTTGTGTTAATACAGAATTAAACTTTTAGGGCTTCCTTAGTAAGAGGCGTTTATTACTTAATCATTACACTTACACCTATATATACATAAACACTACTACTAATCTATCAGATAGACATTTCGGTAATTTAAACATTAGATGTATAACAATTTATTAAAATTACATCAGATATGTAACAAGGAGAGTTGAGAACTTGAAACAAAAACTGTAAAAACAAACAATGTTTTTACAAAAACAAAAGCCGTTCCTAACCTTGTTATAATCATAAATTCAATATTTCTGTTCTATGTCACTATACCAAATAAACAATTTATTAGATTTAAGTTAAATTACATAAATCTTTATATTATAAAATTCTTACTTATGTTGATCTATTATTTGCTACTGCAACATTGCGGGCATTCGGAGCGCAATTTTCACAATGTTGTGTTTTTTTTTCCCCCACAGCGTACCAGTATACAATATATATTTCGAAAAATATTAATACTCTAAGCTTTCTTTGAAATTTTATAGCATAATTCACTTCGTATCACGAACTTCACAACGCAGTAATGAACTAATGAGGTATTATATATACTGTATTAACATTATTGTAAATAGAATGATTTGTAAACTCTATTAAATATAGCTTTCATTTTATGTCATTCACATGTTTATATGATTTAATCAATAAAGTTAATTTACCAGCAACATATATTGCAACTTTTTAAATTATAAAGATAAATCATTATGTTTATGTTTTATTCCGTCATAAAATCAGCGGATTCCTACCGAACTATCGTTTTTGTATAGCAGACTAGCCTGAAAAAACTAATTATCTTTATTTTTAAAGCTTTCATTTTGTTTTTGACAGCTTTTAAAAGCGTTGATCCTTGCAAGATGGCTACTTCTCAATCGCGCTGCAAACTCGCACTGCAATTTGTCTGTTATATCTCCGTTTTGCATCATCCGTTTCGCAATGCCCTCATCGAAATCATTATAGGCATTAAAAAAGCCCTTTTGGCATTGAATAATTAACGGTAAAACGTAGGCTTGGGCAGGAAATAAACTTTGTGACACAGAAAAAGACACGAGCAAACTCTCTAGACCAGGGGTGTCCAACCTTTTAGTTTCTTTGGGCCGCATTGGAAGAAGTAAAGGAGATTTGGGCCACAAGAATATATAATATATACTTGTGGCCCAATATACAAGTACACTAAAGGATTAACACATCTAGATTATAATAATAAGTATTAAATCTTTATCACGAAAAAGGATATTTTAAAACATTACTTCTATAGACACTTTCAATTTTACTTAGAAATAGACAAATTAATTTACTATAAAAAAGACACGAAAATTTATTTGAGAAACACAAATATTTCTTTTATGTTGGGTCTTTAATTAATAAAAAGCGACGAAACACCAATTTAAAGTGCATTTTTATTCAACTAATATATAAATAATATGTAGCCCAAGAAGTAGTCAAAGCGCCAAATGATATTTTTTACCTCAAACCAAAAATGTAGCCACATTTGGCGCAAATATAGTTAAATCTTGCAACGTTGGAAGAAATACTAAATAAAGCTGGAGTTGTGACTCAAAGGATTATAGACCAAATGCAGGGAAATGAGAGAAAAGACGAAAGATGAAAAAGTGAGAAAGGTTGGAAAATTATTGCTTATTATTGCAATTATTAAAATTATTGGTTCATATTTGCTTAACAGAAGATCTATTTAACCTTTCTCACTACTACATCTTTTGTCTTTTCTCACCTTTCCCTCCTTTTCCAAATTTGGGTCTATAATTCTTTGAGTCACAACTCCAGTTTTATTTAGTAATCCTTCCTCATTCACACATCTCCAAATGTTTGAAAATATTTATTTTCCACTGAAAAATAAAATATGAATAAAGGTTTACGACTTTGTGAAACTTGTTTTTTGAGTTTATGCCGTTGAAATAAATAAATAATAAACAAATTAAAACATTTGTCAGTTTTGTTTAGACGTTTATTGGGCCGCATAGGAATTTGCCTTGGGCCGCATGCGGCCCGCGGGCCGCGGGTTGGACACCCCTGCTCTAGACTACTTTATTAGGAATTTACCATTGTCATTACTGAATAAGACATACTTTTCCTTCTACTTAATAAACTTCAACATAGTCCGAGAATGCAAACAGGGTCCAAATCTTTCTTCAAATGTGTTTATAGAATGTTTTATTATAAGAGAAAAACGAATTAGAAATTTCAAAAATAAAAGCGACGAAGGAATGAGTAAATAATGTAACATCCAAGAACGAACATCGCCAATTCAGATCGGAATTTGGGGTCATGTTAAATGTCTAAGATCCACCTTTTTCTGTTCCTGAGTTGGCCGAGTTATACATACAAGGACAAAGGAGCGAGAGAAGCGAGAAGAGATTATCAAATTAACCAAAATCAAATACGAACTCTTCTTGCAGTAATTCGTATTATTATAATTTTTACAGCGTACAAATCATTAACAACTAATTTAAGAAACAAGTCTAATAATTACCGTAAATGCCATGCAAAACATCGAATACGCAGAAATAATGCAAACGAAGGTAACACCAACCATCAAAAAAAAACATCCATAATCGTACAACCGCATGAGTGTCAAAATAGAAAAATGCATAGTATAAAAAACTTGTAGCCCAGAGAACTTCGAAGAAAACAACAAAAACTGCAAACTTAAATTTCGTATATTCAATAGATTTACATAAATCCACAACTCTCCATGACGCATCATTAAATTTCGTAATTTAATTTTTAAATCACTGTCGTTCCTTCTAATTGCTTAAGTTCTTCGAACTGTTTATGTGTAATGTACCAGTTAACAATAAGCCATGAACAATTCCTCCTATTATTAGGCTTACAGCAACACCAAAGTCAACACTACAAAACCGCCTCCGATTGGAACTTCGCTTTTTCTTCAAAATCGAGATAATAGAAAATCACATTTATAATTTGAAACATTATAATTATTAC
>NW_019386139.1:95824-100572 GCF_000671375.1 Centruroides sculpturatus | reverse complement strand
ACTTTCGTTATCATGGAATTATAACAAAACCTGCCAATTCAATATAAATGGAAAAAAAATATTATATGGAATTGAACGAAAATGAAAATTTGCTTGATAATTCAACTACGCTTGTTGGAGAACAATAAAAACACTACACTCAACAAGCCACCAATAAAACTCAACTGCCTAACCTATAACCAAAGTCTCCTTTTAATTTGTTTTTAAAAAAAGCGCTTGACAAACTTGCCCCGTGTGCCGAAGTCGCCCCGGTCTCCCCTACATAATGAAACTTTTCCAAATCTCTTCATAAAGTTTAGAATCTGAGAGAATAAAGTGCATTTCGATATTATGCGTTATAATAAATGAAAGATAATCTAAAACTCACTTTCAGTTTCTGTTAATGCGACAAATCGCATGCAAAAAACCTTCGATTATTTTGAAACGAGGTCTGTAACTGAAAATCACCAGAAATAATTAAATATATTAAAAGCAACTGATCGGTAACTGTGAAACAGAAATGATAAAATACCGTAGACGTTAATGTTGAAAATTCGTAACCCGTCATAAGACATAAGATTGAAAATAAAATGACAACAGGAGAACGATGAATCTCAAAACAGTGCTTAATTCGGCGGAGATGAATATATAATATGCGAGACTCGTTTGTAATAGAACTGTGAAATAAAATGTTACAGGTAATAAACTAAATTTTGTGTTGATTTAATTGACGAAGTTCCAAAGTTCGGCATGTTGCATCATTATATTTTCTAATTTTAAACTTAAATTTGAATTGTTCTTATTAAGTAAAATTAATTCATTTGATACTCTTTGAAAGGCTTTCTTCAGAATCAAGTATAAAAATAAAATAAAAAATGAATTACTCCTCCAATAATAAAATTGACCGAAACAGCATATTCCATGCTATAGAAGAGAATCATAAAATCGTTTTCGTTAGTTGTATCTAATGCTGGATATGTGAAATAGATATTGAAAATTGGCAGTGCACATGTGACAGAAAGCAGGATTATGCGCATGATGACACTAATTTTTTGAATAGAGCTGTTTAAATCTTCATTTGGCAAATTATCTAATTTCATTAATATTATCATAGAAGTTATTTTTTACGTTTTACAACAGAAAAAGCGAGCGACGTAACCAAATATATTATGGTAAAACAGAATCTGACGAAGATGTTATAATCCACTACTGAATACCAGCAAAAGCAAGGTGTGTTTTCTGCAGCAGACGGTATTGTCATAAGAAGTAGTAAGAAAAAGAATTGCCAATTTACAAATTCTACAAAGCATAAGAACGTATGCAGTAATTTATATTTATAATGAAACTGTCGACAATAGTAGCATGAAGCGAAAAAGTTCCATCCGTAAATTTGTGCAGTGGACATGTGAGGCTGCAACAGACAATTGAGACATATTTCGTATCTACGAACTTCAGCCATGAGTAAAATTTTGAAGCCAGGAATATATCAACAGTGTCCAAAATAGATAAGTATAATAAATTGATAATATAATATATTAAGTAAAATTAGACCTTCTAGAAAGTATTATTACTTTGTTGTGTCGACTATGTTACTTATTTATACAATAATTGTTAACTATTATTTCTGCATTCGTATCTATAGTAATGTTCACATTAAGTTTGTAGCACTGTGAAAGCTACGGACCGCTCGCTAAACGTTTCTGTTAGTTTCAGGAATATAGTGGCCGCCCTAGTGTCTAGGTGAGTCGATGAGGATGCAATCATTTGAGTAAAAGTCAATTACATAAAACGTACTGCATCGCCCACTTTAGTGCATTTAGATAATTGACTTTTACCATAATATAGTGAAGAATTTTAAGAACATCGTGATATATACGATTATATAAGAGAAATTTTGCTTATTTCATGTATAATAAATATTGATTATATGGAAAATGACAAGGTATGTTTGTAAAAGTACGAAATCTGAAGAATATTCTTTATGACGTCACATACGAACGTAGGTATATGCGATAACAAATAATCTTCACATAATGTTTTCTTAAATTAATTTTTTAAACATTTCTTTAAATATATATAAATATTCTTTATATTTTAAAATGTTCAATGAATCTTTTAACAATATATGTATTTTTTTTTAATTAACTACATTTAATTTTGCGTTATGACGTTAGTTGAAAATGTTTTTTTACACAAATACATAATTTTTGTACATAAGAAATGAAGCATTAATGCAATTTGAAAGAAGTACACAATTAAAAAGAATACAAATAACAATTTTTCTTCTGTAACCATTATATAAAATATACTGTATTTATAAATTTGATCATTTTTCCATAAAAATTGGTAGGACAAGTAATATGTTTGTACTATATTTAAAAATTTTAAGAAAATTGCTAAAATAGACGATAAATAAAAGTGACTTTTCACTTTGTTATTTTTGTTCTGAAAATTCGATTCTGTTGTGGAACTGTGATTTTCCTCGTGTGCATGAAAAAGGACAAAGTGAAAAGTTACATTTATGTATTGTCTACTTTCACAATTTTCTTAAATTATGTAAATTTTATCATTTTGCATAATTTTTGGTCCAGGAGTTTTTTATTGTATTCAGTTGCTTTTTAAGTGATGCAACTTCAATCCCAATAATTCGTGGGTGATCTTTACAGATCCACTTTTTCCCTCTAAAATTTGTATTTTCATCTGTTTCCTGGCTTTTATGTATATATAACAAGGGAAATTATTGAAATCGTGTCGAAGTTAACACTCCGAGTCTCTTGCAAATCTTCACGATTTCAAATCTGTCGAACCGAAAAAAATAAAAACAAACAAAAATTTACATGGATATGTGTGTGTGTGTTGCGACTCTTTCGTTTATTCTCTTATAATTGGATCAATATTAATAACCAAAGTTGCCACGGTATCTTCTTTATAAAAAGCATTAATGCTATTAAATTTTCGTTGTGAAAAATCAAGGAAAATGGAGAGATATAGAGTTCTCACATGTTATATGTCGAGTGGGGTCGGCAATAAAAATTTTACTTGTTAATATTTATATTGTCTATAAAAGTCATCTCTACCCTCAATTTTTTGGCTATTTTATAATAACTAAAAATACATAAAATTTTTATAACAAAAACATTTAACTCTACTTTCATTTTTTGGCTATTTTGTAATAATTAAAAATATATAAAGTTTCTATAACAAAAACATAAAAGATATAAGAGATGGCGCCACGTACAATTTTATTTAATTACTTATTAATAATACAAAAGTTATTTTTAATATAAAATCTAATAAAAGACAGCACTCGTTGCTACATTTTTTTCTGACAATTCATAAACAAAAAATCTGTTCAATTGTTTTTCCGCTTCATGCTAAGTTTTGTGTCCTGATTCAATTCTTTAAATTTATTGAAATTCAATGTGGTAACTGCTGTTGATTTAAGAAGTGGTACATCATCATTCTCATTTGTAGCCAGTTTTCATAATCACTTGCTTGAAAATGCTTCGAACAGATGGTATCTGTGGAATATAACCATTGTCAAACTTCTGGGCTTTTAGGAAAGCGGCGCTGAACGTTCGACGTACACGTTTTCGCGTTTAAAAGTTCGGCCTCAACCTCGCTAATAAGATATACCTTACGTTTATCAAAACCTTTCTTTCATTCTTGACTTCAATATCGCTAGAGTTCGTCTGGGATTCCCATCTTTAAGAATTAGGTCATGCATAACATTCTGAACATCAATTTTATAATATGATAATATTATTGATTTTCTTAAAAACACAAAATAAAGCAAAACGTTTTCGATTTAAGAAAATTCCACTATCGAAAATTTACAGTAATATATATATCGATTAGCAATAAATAATGTTCGTACATATCATTAGCAAATATATAACGAAAGACTATAGGGAAGAAATTAGTTTTCAATTAAAATTCCTCATGCTGAATTACACTAATCACTTTACTATGCGATTGCATTATTGAATAATCCATAATAAAGAACTTCTAATAATCATAAATGAATAATTTATCATAATAATTATTATTAATATCATCAAACACATTTATAATAGCATACATTTTCATTCGAATTAATTTATTCACTATCCAATAAACAATTAACAACGGTGATTTAATAATGCGCTAATTCCAGAGGTAATACCACTATCTTCCTGAAATATACTCCTTACTGAAAATACAGAACGACATTATTTAGATGCTGCTGCTCAGCGTAATTGTTAAAAGTACTTTATATAAAATTGAAAAAATTAAAAGAAAACAAAATTATAATGATATTCAGCTGTTGCAGTTTCAGTGAATAAGAGCGATTACAGATATATTGATCTATCCACTTTAGATTACGCATGTTCAACACTTTCATCTCCAGTATGATATCGTTTTTCTTTCAAATTTACGGATAAGTTACTTTTAATAAACTTAATTATTTTTCAGATATACGAGCGCTAAAATGGCTTTTTCATTTCCGCTAGACTTATTACATTATCAATGAAACAGAGGACAAACTTTAGAAAGACTTTTTATTTATTTGAGTATGCATTTCGGATAATTATATCAGTTTTCAACTCTTTCGTTACAACTATACAGGGAAAATCAGCATAATTTATACAAGTTAATAAAATCTTACTATAAAGTTACAAAAGTGTAAAAGAACATTAGGAAATATTAAGAAAATTTTTAATAATTTTTTTAATATTAACTCAACATTGTGTTGTTTATACTGGGATGTTTTTTCCAACACTATGTAC
>NW_019386139.1:73108-92353 GCF_000671375.1 Centruroides sculpturatus | reverse complement strand
AAAAAAAGAGTTTTTTTTAAATGTAACATGATGTAAACACACTTTATTTGTCACTTTCTGCAGTACTTTTTCATACCTGGTAAATATAAATGATGCAAATGAAAATAAAACGAAAAATGAATGAAAAAAGAGAAAGAGTAAACATAGAACTTTACAGTAAGAACGGAAACAGATTTTACGTAGTACAGTAGAAGTACAATACATTGGAAAATATCTTTTATTTATTTTTATCATAGTTAAATAAAGACTAAAGTGGATGCTGTAACACAAACCTTTAAATAAAAATAATAATTGTAGTATGACATCACGAGTAAATACAGTTAAGAATGTATAAGTTTCTCTTTATAGCTGTAAACATTGTCATTATACGAGATTTTCGTTATTATTCAGGTTTGTAATAATGAAAAATATTACGCGTTCTTTCTTCACTAACTGATAACTGAATGTACATGAACAGGATAAATATCATGTCACGAGTTATTGTAATACGCTACACGAACGACTCACACATCTGTTTAAATACACAAGAGATATAAACTTCGTTTAACTACTAGCAGTGAAAAGGACAGCACCATTAGGCATGAAGACGTTGCGTTAATAAGACAACGTTTTGATACCTAATGGTGCCATTAATCTAGCCCTTGTTGGACAACTGCTCTTATATTTGGGTTGGATGCATTTGAAACTTGTAATTGTAAATGCTCAAAGAAAGAGAGAGAATTTCAAAATACCAAATTAAAAAATATGTATACAGTAGGACCCCTCTAATCCGTCACCTTTAAGACTGGGGTTATGGTCGGAACGCAAAAAAGGTCGGATTATCAGAAAAAAGTGAAATAAACAATCTTCCCTTTGTCCAGTCTTTGTAGCACTGCTAATTTTTCATTTAATGAAAGAGTAACGTGTTTACGTTTCACTCCTGACATGTTGAAAACACACACAAAACTGTACATGTACACACAATGTAAAACATATACTGTAACAAACACAGAAGAACGCCACGGACGGTGAGTCACTGACGAGTCGGGACAAGTTTCTCGAGTCCGACCACAGTCGGATTAACCGGAGTGACGGACTAGCCGAGGGCGGACTAGAAGGGTTCTACTGTATTCGATTTATCGACCTAACTTTACGTGGATATACAATTCTTCTTATATGGCAAGTAATCCCAGTAGTTAATGAATATGCGATATGCATTGGTTGGTACGACATATTCGAAAGAAATTCCATGTTATTTAAAATAGTATTTTCTCTTATATTTATCATTTATTCTATTGTGTTCCAATTTATCAATTGCAATAAGTTCAACTTGAATAAGCGATTAAGGAATAAATACTTTCGATTAAAAATGATTAAAGAAAATGACATCTTATTACAATATGTTACTCTGCTTATTTCTTTTGTTATAACAGTAGCTATTGATTTGTGTCAAATTGCGGCCACTGTATTTTTCTACCCTTACATAGAAATGAAGCAAAAATTTCATGGAGAAGCTTTCTTCTGTACTACATTCATATCTTTAGCTGCAGGTTTTTTTATTGGCGGAATCGGTTACATCTTATTCTTAGTGGCATTATTAGTGCTGATCTCGCATAAGGAATTTGAGCAATTGTCGATGGAGCTGCTTTTAATAAAAAGAATCGATTATAATTTACGAGAGGAGCTAAACGAATTAATCATGCATCATGAAGAACTTCGGATTTTCGTGCAACAGTTCAATTCTAAATATAACTTTGTATTTGGATTTCTGTACTTTGGGATCGTTTGGGTGACAAGTTTTTTATATTATGCGTTTTTGTTCTTAGAACTTCATTATTTCATTAAATTTTTGATACTTTTATTGATGATACTATTCACTTGCTTTAGCATAATCTTTGTCTGTCTGCTGTGCTCTTTAGCATTTACGGTAATTACACTCTATATGCACTATTGACATATGCTTTAGATAGTTTATAGTTGCTTTTTTTTGTAGATGGAAAATACATTTCAAGATATCAGACAATTTGCAGGATGTGACATTGAAAAGAATCAAAAGCTAAAGGTATGAAGTTTAAATGATATTTAAACAAATATTTTCCTAATATTGACAATAATTTTAGATGTTGAACTTCATGAAAAGATTCGGAAAAGTCTCTCTCTGTCTCACAATTGGTAGATTTTTGATTATTGACAAGAGAATTCCCCTGAAGGTTGTATTATTTTGTTGATTAATTGCGGTTTTGTAATTATTTACAGATTTTGTGTTTTACTGAAAATAAATTGAGTTAAATTTAATTTCTCAGATGGCAAAAACGTTGCATTCCGTTTTCTCTGGTTTCACAAAGCTAAAAAGCATTTCGAATGAAGAACAAAACTGTTCACGGATTTATAAAATTAATTTCACAGAAACTAATTAAAAATAAATAAATAAATAAAACTTGTGTAGGAATGAGTAGTTTTTATTAGAAAGTTTTTCTTGGCAATTCTTTATGGTAAATGAAACGTTTACCTGCAATTATGATGTTTGTTAAATGTATTTTATAGACGAGTATTAAAGCATTATAGTTTATTATTATTTTAATTATTTCTTTCGAAAATATCGGTAAACAAATCGCTATTATTTTAGCATTTGATTTTGAAATTACGCTTACAAATGTATTTCTGCAGTCAGTCAGTGAAGGTGATAATACAGACACTTGCGTTACTTTTAATATAGTGCAGTTTATTTATTTATGAAGTTGTCATAATTATCATTATATATATATATATATATATATAATGATAATTATGACAACTTCATAAATAAATAAACTGCACTATATTAAAAGTAACGCAAGTGTCTGTATTATCACCTTCACTGACTGACTGCAGAAATACATTTGTAAGCGTAATTTCAAAATCAAATGCTAAAATAATAGCGATTTGTTTACCGATATTTTCGAAAGAAATAATTAAAATAATAATAAACTATAATGCTTTAATACTCGTCTATAAAATACATTTAACAAACATCATAATTGCAGGTAAACGTTTCATTTACCATAAAGAATTGCCAAGAAAAACTTTCTAATAAAAACTACTCATTCCTACACAAGTTTTATTTATTTATTTATTTTTAATTAGTTTCTGTGAAATTAATTTTATAAATCCGTGAACAGTTTTGTTCTTCATTCGAAATGCTTTTTAGCTTTGTGAAACCAGAGAAAACGGAATGCAACGTTTTTGCCATCTGAGAAATTAAATTTAACTCAATTTATTTTCAGTAAAACACAAAATCTGTAAATAATTACAAAACCGCAATTAATCAACAAAATAATACAACCTTCAGGGGAATTCTCTTGTCAATAATCAAAAATCTACCAATTGTGAGACAGAGAGATACTTTTCCAAATCTTTTCATGAAGTTCAACATCTAAAATTATTGTCAATATTAGGAAAATATTTGTTTAAATATCATTTAAACTTCATACCTTTAGCTTTTGATTCTTTTCAATGTCACATCCTGCAAATTGTCTGATATCTTGAAATGTATTTTCCATCTACAAAAAAAAGCAACTATAAACTATCTAAAGCATATGTCAATAGTGCATATAGAGTGTAATTACCGTAAATGCTAAAGAGCACAGCAGACAGCCAAAGATTATGCTAAAGCAAGTGAATAGTATCATCAATAAAAGTATCAAAAATTTAATGAAATAATGAAGTTCTAAGAACAAAAACGCATAATATAGAAAACTTGTCACCCAAACGATCCCAAAGTACAGAAATCCAAATACAAAGTTATATTTAGAATTGAACTGTTGCACGAAAATCCGAAGTTCTTCATGATGCATGATTAATTCGTTTAGCTCCTCTCGTAAATTATAATCGATTCTTTTTATTAAAAGCAGCTCCATCGACAATTGCTCAAATTCCTTATGCGAGATCAGCACTAATAATGCCACTAAGAATAAGATGTAACCGATTCCGCCAATAAAAAAACCTGCAGTTAAAGATATGAATGTAGTACAGAAGAAAGCTTCTCCATGAAATTTTTGCTTCATTTCTATGTAAGGGTAGAAAAATACAGTGGCCGCAATTTGACACAAATCAATAGCTACTGTTATAACAAAAGAAATAAGCAGAGTAACATATTGTAATAAGATGTCATTTTCTTTAATCATTTTTAATCGAAAGTATTTATTCCTTAATCGCTTATTCAAGTTGAACTTATTGCAATTGATAAATTGGAACACAATAGAATAAATGATAAATATAAGAGAAAATACTATTTTAAATAACATGGAATTTCTTTCGAATATGTCGTACCAACCAATGCATATCGCATATTCATTAACTACTGGGATTACTTGCCATATAAGAAGAATTGTATATCCACGTAAAGTTAGGTCGATAAATCGAATACAGTAGAACCCTTCTAGTCCGCCCTCGGCTAGTCCGTCACTCCGGTTAATCCGACTGTGGTCGGAGTCGAGAAACTTGTCCCGACTCGTCAGTGACTCACCGTCCGTGGCGTTCTTCTGTGTTTGTTATAGTATATGTTTTACATTGTGTGTACATGTACAGTTTTGTGTGTGTTTTCAACATGTCAGGAGTGAAACGTAAACACGTTACTCTTTCATTAAATGAAAAATTAGCAGTGCTACAAAGACTGGACAAAGGGAAGATTGTTTATTTCACTTTTTTCTGATAATCCGACCTTTTTTGCGTTCCGACCATAACCCCAGTCTTAAAGGTGACGGATTAGAGGGGTCCTACTGTATACATATTTTTTAATTTGGTATTTTGAAATTCTCTCTCTTTCTTTGAGCATTTACAATTACAAGTTTCAAATGCATCCAACCCAAATATAAGAGCAGTTGTCCAACAAGGGCTAGATTAATGGCACCATTAGGTATCAAAACGTTGTCTTATTAACGCAACGTCTTCATGCCTAATGGTGCTGTCCTTTTCACTGCTAGTAGTTAAACGAAGTTTATATCTCTTGTGTATTTAAACAGATGTGTGAGTCGTTCGTGTAGCGTATTACAATAACTCGTGACATGATATTTATCCTGTTCATGTACATTCAGTTATCAGTTAGTGAAGAAAGAACGCGTAATATTTTTCATTATTACAAACCTGAATAATAACGAAAATCTCGTATAATGACAATGTTTACAGCTATAAAGAGAAACCTATACATTCTTAACTGTATTTACTCGTGATGTCATACTACAATTATTATTTTTATTTAAAGGTTTGTGTTACAGCATCCACTTTAGTCTTTATTTAACTATGATAAAAATAAATAAAAGATATTTTCCAATGTATTGTACTTCTACTGTACTACGTAAAATCTGTTTCCGTTCTTACTGTAAATTTCTATGTTTACTCTTTCTCTTTTTTCATTCATTTTTCGTTTTATTTTCATTTGCATCATTTATATTTACCAGGTATGAAAAAGTACTGCAGAAAGTGACAAATAAAGTGTGTTTACATCATGTTACATTTAAAAAAAACACTTTTTTTTTCTATAACAGTCCTTTAGGAATGTTGGTTGTATGTTCTATGGCAATTTCTGTTTACTATATTTACATATAAATAATGATAATGAAAAATAAGGTTAGAATAAAAAAGCTCGTGTTATCTTGTAAATTACTTATTTTCCAGTACGGTTGAAGTTTCTGTTTTCTCAAACATTTTTTACAGGATGAAAGTACTAATTTTTATCACTAATAATATATACATATTTTCTATTAATTTGTACAAACGCATATATTACAAAATTCAATAAACGACCAAAGTCGTTTTCTTCACTAATTAAGTTATTCAGTTTGAATAACGTTTCTTTCTCCTCGAGATTAATACATACACCCTTTCAAGAAGCTTGGATGATTTCAAACGCTTCCATTGATCTTAATTTCTTTCATGCATTCAAACGTTTTTATCTATTTAATTTTTTCTATCCATGCTATTACTGTCGGCACTTTCATTCCGAATCTAACTCGCTGCAAATGTACTTCTTACGCTTAGTGGAATTCCTATACTGGGGACATTCTTTCTTATTTTCCTTTATGACAATACCTTTTGTTGCAGAAAACACGCCTTGCTTTGGTTGGTATTCAATAGTGGATTATAATATCTTTGTAAGGATCTGCTCTTGTATTGCAATTTTAATCATGGCTTTCGACTTTTCTGTTAATAAACGTGTGGCCGCCAGCGCAAGACATCGGAAACACTGTCTGACAACACTTGCTAAAGAGAGTAGCTAGCAACGTCGAAAAGAAAAGGCGCGAAAGTTCGATGGATTTGTCCGGGTGTTGCCCGAGGATGTCGGTCACAGTTCTGACCTTTTTAATAAAGTTTTTTTGTTACTGTTCGTGTTTGACTGCTTAATGTTAATTCCAAACACCAGTAGGATCGAATGACAAAGTGGTGACCCGAACGTGATCCGATTAATGAACTACCTGGACTTTCGACTGAATTGGATAGCGAACAACTCTGTGTCTATGATGGAACTTTTTTAACAGGATATGCAGGTATGATCAGTTTCTAAATCGTAAATTCAATAGGAAGACTAGGAGTACGTGACTTGGGCTAAGCCTTATCCAAGACTATCCCGCTTTCCTTGTAGCCGCATAGTTAAGCGCCCGGAATGGCGGAACAGAACGAGTTTGAAATCGGACGTATACAGGCAAAAATGCCTATCTTCACTAAAACCAACATCAAATTATTTTTTGTGCAGCTAGACGCGGCTTTTGCCATTAATCGGATTACAAGCGAGAACACTAAGTACAACTATTTAATCAATTCCCTGGACGCGGAGATTCTATCTAATGTTAGTGACTTAGTATTTGACCGTCCAGCCGAGGCTCCGTTTTCTAAACTTGAAGATCGGCTTCTCGAAATTTTCCAGAACTCCGCTGCTAAAGAGGCTAAAATTCTGCTTGAAGATCTGGCGTTAGGGGATCAGAAACCCAGCGTTTTACTCCATAAAATGAGGGAGCATTCACGGGCAAAATTACCGAAGATTTTCTTAGAAACTTGTGGCTCCAACGTCTCCCCAAAAATATTCATACCGTATTGGCTGTTAGCGGTGATGAACTAGACAAGCTAGCCATCCTTGCTGACAAGGTTGCTGAACTTACAGAACCAACCCAACTGGCCAGCATCAACTTGAAAGACGAAAATCCCGTAATCAAAAACCTTGAACTGCAGATTTTAGAACTCACAAAGAAGGTTGCAGAACTTAATGTATCGCGTACTGCTCGTCCCCGTTATCGTAGTAGAGAGAGAAACCGACATAACCCGAATTCGAGGCACCGCGTTAGTTCACGCTCTCGGGGAAGAAGCCTCAGTCGTCAGGGATATTGTTACTACCACAGTAAGTTTGGATCAGCTGCTTGGAAATGTCGTTCGCCGTGTTCCTTTAATCGAACTGCTGATCAGGGAAACGAGAGCAGCCAGCCGCAGTAACGGCCTGTGGGTCCAGTCTGGCTCCTAAATATAGCCGTTTGTTTGTGTATGACAACAAAACTGGCCTAAATTTCTTAATTGATTCTGGAGCAGATTTATCGATCATTCCCAACCGCACTAAGAATCAGCCTACAAAGGTTGAATTGTATGCTGCCAACGACTCTAAAATCTCGACGTATGGAACAAAAGTGCTAGAACTTGACCTCAACTTAAGACGTTCTTTCAGATGGGAATTCACCATAGCTGATGTGCAGAAGCCTATAATCGGTGCAGACTTTTTGGCCAACTTTGGACTCATTCTCGACATCAGAAACAGATTACTGGTTGACCCCCTGACTTCCCTTACTACACGAGGAAGATATTATACAGGACCACCTACTTCAGTCAAAACTATAATCAGCAATTCCCCAATGCAGGATATCCTCAAGGACTTTCCACATCTCACTCGTCCTCGACCGTTTTCAGATAAGGTCAGGCACAACACAGTGCATTATATCGAGACACACGGTCCACCCGTATTTGCTAAACCTCGTAGATTGCACCCGGCTCAACTGCAAGTAGCAAAGCAAGAATTCCAGCACATGATGGAGCTAGGTATATGCAGACCATCAAAGTCCAACTGGGCTTCTCCCCTCCATATGGTGCCGAAGGGCCGTAACGATTGGAGACCTACGGGAGACTACCGTGCCCTGAATAGGATAACTGTTCCCGATCACTATCCAGTGCCACACATCCACGATTTTGGTCAAAATCTACACGGAGCTCGAATATTTTCCAAGATCGATTTGGTTAGGGCCTTCCATCATATACCAGTTAACCCAGATGATGTGCCAAAGACAGCCATTACGACGCCATTTGGGCTATTTGAATTCATTTTCCTCCCTTTTGGTCTCTGCAATGCAGCCCAATCATTTCAACGATTCATGCATGAAGTTCTGCGAGGCCTAAACTTCTGCTTTTCATACCTAGATGACATCCTCATCGCTAGCACTTCGTGGGAGGAACATAAGATGCACATGCGGCAAGTGTTTCAACGCCTAGACAAGTACGGTCTGCAAATCAATGCATCCAAGTGTACTTTTGCTGCCTCACATGTATCATTCTTAGGATACATGGTGTCTCCCCACGGCATTATGCCACTTCCGGAACGTGTATCTGCCGTAACTCAACAGAAGCGACCACAGACCCTCAAACAACTGAGAAGGTTCTTGGGCATCTTGAACTTCTATCGTAGGTTCCTACCCAATGCGGCCCATCACCAAGCTCCTTTGCACGACCTACTTAAAGGAGCAAAGAAAAACGACCAACGTGAGATTAAATGGACTGACAATTCTATTCAGGCATTTGAGTCATGTAAATCACAATTAGCAGAAGCCACCTTACTACACCATCCTTCACCAAGTGCTACCCTTGCACTTCACGTCGATGCATCTGATTCTGCTGTGGGCGCTGCCCTTCATCAAGTTACAGCACAAGGTCTCCAGCCACTGGCGTTCTTTTCCCGCAAGCTGAGTAACTCTCAGCGTCAGTATTCTGCATACGACCGAGAACTTCTGGCTGTGTATTTGGCTGTGAAACATTTCCGATTTATGCTGGAAGCACGACAGTTCACCATTTACACAGACCATAAACCATTGACGTTTGCTTTCCAGCAACGACACGACAAATGTACACCCCGTCAGTTGAGACATCTCGACTTTATAGGACAATTCTCGACAGACATCAGACACATAAAGGGAATCGATAATGTTCCAGCTGATGCTCTCTCCCGTATTGAATCAATTAGTAGCCCATCTATAGATTATAGCAAAATTGCAAAAGACCAACAGCAAGATCCTGAGCTCCAGTCTCTCCTGACTTCAAGTGACTCATCACTTGTACTTAAGAAGTTTAAACTTCCTGATAGTGATGTCGAAATTTACTGTGATGTATCGACAGGTCGCATTCGTCCATACATTCCACCTAATTATCGTCGCACTGCTTTCAACACTGTCCATAACCTGTCCCATCCAGGTGTAAGGGGCTCAACCAGATTGGTAAAAGCAAAATTTGTTTGGCCGTCCATCAGTAAAGACTGCCAGACATGGTCTCGCACCTGCATTTCTTGTCAGCGGTCGAAAATCCAGAGACATGTCGCTAGCCCTTTGGGAACCTTTCCTATTCCAGACGCTAGATTTTTAAACATTCATATTGATATTGTTGGTCCATTGCCACCTTCCAACGGCTCAACATACTGCCTCACAATCATCGATAGATTTTCTCGTTGGCCTGAGGCAATCCCGTTGCCAGATATAGCGGCTGAAACAGTAGCTTCAGCCTTATATTCAGGTTGGATATCTCGCTTTGGAGTGCCTGCCCAAATAACATCTGACCAAGGACGTCAATTCGAGTCTAGCCTATTCAAATCCCTCACTCAACTTCTTGGTGCCAAAAGAGTTAGGACAACAGCATACCACCCAATTGCGAATGGCATTGTTGAACGCTTTCATCGTTCACTTAAAACTGCCATCAAATGCCACTCTACTGACAGGTGGACGGAAGTACTACCTACAGTCTTGTTAGGATTGCGAACTGCGCTTCGTGAAGACACCAATATTACTGCAGCTGAAATGATCTATGGCACCAGCCTCCGATTGCCTGGAGAATTTTTCGTCCCAGGTTCTCAGGACATCAATCCATGTTCTTTCGTCGAAAAACTCAGAACGATGATGGCGAACTTAAAACCAGTGCCTGTTGTGCACCACTCCTATCGCAACCCATTTATCCACAAAGAACTGCACTCATGTTCCCACGTATTTCTCCGCAATGATGCTGTACGGAAGCCCTTGCAGCCTCCATACGATGGACCCTACGAAGTCGTGTCACGCGGTAGCAAGACATTCACTCTATGCATAAAGGGAAAAGAAACTGTAGTTTCTATTGATCGCCTGAAACCGGCTTTTATTCTCGCAGCGAGCGAGTCGGACCAGTTACCCCCAACGTCTCCAATGCCAAGACCAGCGACGACTAAACATACCACAGAAAATCGAGCCCCAACGCGACAAACTGTCACACGCTCTGGCCGACATGTATCCTTTCCCGTTCGTTTCGTGTTGCAGACACTGGTGAAGGAGTAGCTGTGGCCGCCAACTCTTAATCCTGTATTTATACTAATAGAACCAAATAACTTGCCAATTAAAGAATTGAGCAGATTTTTTCACAAAACTCTTATCATCATGCTCAAAACACTTTCTTTTTCACTTCTGCATTTCCAGTTTTCAATATTAACATTATACTTCCAGCATTGGATTCGAGCAACGATTATAATTCTATGCATCTGTTCTGTAGTGTGACGATTGGAATTTTAGTATACTTTATTATTGGAGGATTGATTCATCTCTTATTAATTCTGATAATTTTATATTCGACTTTGGAGAAAGCATTTAGAAGAGCATCGGATGATTTAATTTTACTTAAAAAAACAATTGAAATTTAAGTTTAAATCTAGAAGAGATAATGTTGCAACATGCCGAACTTTGGAACTTCGTCAATCAGATGAATACACATTTTAGTTTATTATCTCTAGTATTGTATTCTGCAATTCTACTGAAAACTAATCTCATGTATTATATACTTATTTTCACTAATTTCAACTCGGTAATCAGATTAATCTTTTTTTTATTTGTCGCTTTAATTTCAATTCTATTTATTTTAGTGGGGTATGCGTTTAACATTTACGTCTACGGTATTTCATTATAATTCTTTCAAATATTATGATGAGTTACTTAAATTCCATTTAATTATTTTTTATAATTTTTCGATGCAGACTTCATTTTGTGTAATCTGAAAGGCCCCCGGGTCTAAAATAGTAATTTTATTATTAATGTTAATATTTTGTTATAAAATATTCTTTCGTTTGGGGTGAGAAAAAATACGTTTTAACGTGGGAAAAATAGACAACAGACGCTGCTTTTTTCTAGGGAAGTTAGAACATCCTCTGTTTTTCCCTTATCTGCGAAAACTCTCGTTTGGATGGGAAATGTTTACCCCTCATTTATTCCCCTTTCGTCCGTTCCCACGTCTGAATCTTGCATGATGATTGGTCGCCGATCGTCACATATAGAGGAAATTTATCATAATTCCGGGAGTTCATCGACAGACATAGAAGAGTCAGGACTCCATACATATTTGCTCTTAAAGGCCAACGCCTATACTATGAGCCATACAATATACGAAGGATTGAGTCTAGAAATACACCCAGTTAAGTTGATCTCTCCAGAGGAAAATAGACAGAGAATTCGAGGAGTGAACAAATACTTCATATACAGAGCCGAAGTTTAAAGACAACGATAAGGTTGTATGTTCTTAAATGATTTTGTGAGCTCTCTCTCTCGATCTTGTATCGGTTAGATATAAGTCCATATATCTCTCGTGTAATCTGTAGTAGTAGTCTCCTTATCATATATTTGTATTTCTATTATTTGTTTACGTTTAATTAAATTTATTCTTGTTTATTTTATAAAGTAATGTCTCTCAATTATTATCGGAATAGGATTGCCCCACGCGTGCTTATCCGCGTGTAAAACAACTGATAAACTGGTGTCGGGAACCTGATAAATTCGGATAGAGACTTTACCGTCTTCAATCTTCCTTAGACCTAAATATTACTGCCCTCCCGGTCAAACAAATCTTGACATAGGATCGGATCTCTCGATCCGAAACTTTGGAGACAGATTTCGGATAATCTGTGCCGATTAAATGGTACGAACGATCCTAAACGGAGTTGTACCTCCGGCTAATCTCACAATTTCAAGATATTCGAAGATTTTCTGAGTGCGAGTGTGAAGATTTTCGCTCGAACAGAAACTAAAAGTGAGTAATACATCCAAATAATAGTATTATTTACACTTAAACCTTACAGATCCTAAATTTCATGAAGAGATTTGAAAAAAAAAGTCATTATGTATATCAGTAAGAGGCTATTTTAACATTACGAAAAAATTTCCAGTAAAGGTAGGTCTAATTTATTTTTTAAATTGTTTATTTGCTGATTTTTTTATGTATAGGCCTACTATTTTCATGTTATATACTTAAAATCATTTTTATAGATGGACAACGCATTTTATTCTATATTTTCTGGTCTTCTAAAACTTAAGTCGTCGTCTACATCTTGAAAAATTTTCCATTCAGGTACACGTCTTTAAAACTGCCAAAGAAGTTTGAAAATTTGATTCAATTAATTTAAAACTTTGCGAAAAATTATCTCGTGTTATACAATTCATCAACATTTAATAAGTAGGAGCAAAATTATACAATACTACTTAAGTTTAGTAAACATATTCCATTCACAATTATTCAAAATACACATATTTACACTGAATACACTGAATCTCCTGTTTTATTTTGCTTCTACTCTACTACTATAGCTTATTTCCTTTATTATTATTACAATTTTTTGTGTTAATACAGAATTAAACTTTTAGGGCTTCCTTAGTAAGAGGCGTTTATTACTTAATCATTACACTTACACCTATATATACATAAACACTACTACTAATCTATCAGATAGACATTTCGGTAATTTAAACATTAGATGTATAACAATTTATTAAAATTACATCAGATATGTAACAAGGAGAGTTGAGAACTTGAAACAAAAACTGTAAAAACAAACAATGTTTTTACAAAAACAAAAGCCGTTCCTAACCTTGTTATAATCATAAATTCAATATTTCTGTTCTATGTCACTATACCAAATAAACAATTTATTAGATTTAAGTTAAATTACATAAATCTTTATATTATAAAATTCTTACTTATGTTGATCTATTATTTGCTACTGCAACATTGCGGGCATTCGGAGCGCAATTTTCACAATGTTGTGTTTTTTTTTCCCCCACAGCGTACCAGTATACAATATATATTTCGAAAAATATTAATACTCTAAGCTTTCTTTGAAATTTTATAGCATAATTCACTTCGTATCACGAACTTCACAACGCAGTAATGAACTAATGAGGTATTATATATACTGTATTAACATTATTGTAAATAGAATGATTTGTAAACTCTATTAAATATAGCTTTCATTTTATGTCATTCACATGTTTATATGATTTAATCAATAAAGTTAATTTACCAGCAACATATATTGCAACTTTTTAAATTATAAAGATAAATCATTATGTTTATGTTTTATTCCGTCATAAAATCAGCGGATTCCTACCGAACTATCGTTTTTGTATAGCAGACTAGCCTGAAAAAACTAATTATCTTTATTTTTAAAGCTTTCATTTTGTTTTTGACACCTTTTAAAAGCGTTGATCCTTGCAAGATGGCTACTTCTCAATCGCGCTGCAAACTCGCACTGCAATTTGTCTGTTATATCTCCGTTTTGCATCATCCGTTTCGCAATGCCCTCATCGAAATCATTATAGGCATTAAAAAAGCCCTTTTGGCATTGAATAATTAACGGTAAAACGTAGGCTTGGGCAGGAAATAAACTTTGTGACACAGAAAAAGACACGAGCAAACTCTCTAGACCAGGGGTGTCCAACCTTTTAGTTTCTTTGGGCCGCATTGGAAGAAGTAAAGGAGATTTGGGCCACAAGAATATATAATATATACTTGTGGCCCAATATACAAGTACACTAAAGGATTAACACATCTAGATTATAATAATAAGTATTAAATCTTTATCACGAAAAAGGATATTTTAAAACATTACTTCTATAGACACTTTCAATTTTACTTAGAAATAGACAAATTAATTTACTATAAAAAAGACACGAAAATTTATTTGAAAAACACAAATATTTCTTTTATGTTGGGTCTTTAATTAATAAAAAGCGACGAAACACCAATTTAAAGTGCATTTTTATTCAACTAATATATAAATAATATGTAGCCCAAGAAGTAGTCAAAGCGCCAAATGATATTTTTTACCTCAAACCAAAAATGTAGCCACATTTGGCGCAAATATAGTTAAATCTTGCAACGTTGGAAGAAATACTAAATAAAGCTGGAGTTGTGACTCAAAGGATTATAGACCAAATGCAGGGAAATGAGAGAAAAGACGAAAGATGAAAAAGTGAGAAAGGTTGGAAAATTATTGCTTATTATTGCAATTATTAAAATTATTGGTTCATATTTGCTTAACAGAAGATCTATTTAACCTTTCTCACTACTACATCTTTTGTCTTTTCTCACCTTTCCCTCCTTTTCCAAATTTGGGTCTATAATTCTTTGAGTCACAACTCCAGTTTTATTTAGTAATCCTTCCTCATTCACACATCTCCAAATGTTTGAAAATATTTATTTTCCACTGAAAAATAAAATATGAATAAAGGTTTACGACTTTGTGAAACTTGTTTTTTGAGTTTATGCCGTTGAAATAAATAAATAATAAACAAATTAAAACATTTGTCAGTTTTGTTTAGACGTTTATTGGGCCGCATAGGAATTTGCCTTGGGCCGCATGCGGCCCGCGGGCCGCGGGTTGGACACCCCTGCTCTAGACTACTTTATTAGGAATTTACCATTGTCATTACTGAATAAGACATACTTTTCCTTCTACTTAATAAACTTCAACATAGTCCGAGAATGCAAACAGGGTCCAAATCTTTCTTCAAATGTGTTTATAGAATGTTTTATTATAAGAGAAAAACGAATTAGAAATTTCAAAAATAAAAGCGACGAAGGAATGAGTAAATAATGTAACATCCAAGAACGAACATCGCCAATTCAGATCGGAATTTGGGGTCATGTTAAATGTCTAAGATCCACCTTTTTCTGTTCCTGAGTTGGCCGAGTTATACATACAAGGACAAAGGAGCGAGAGAAGCGAGAAGAGATTATCAAATTAACCAAAATCAAATACGAACTCTTCTTGCAGTAATTCGTATTATTATAATTTTTACAGCGTACAAATCATTAACAACTAATTTAAGAAACAAGTCTAATAATTACCGTAAATGCCATGCAAAACATCGAATACGCAGAAATAATGCAAACGAAGGTAACACCAACCATCAAAAAAAAACATCCATAATCGTACAACCGCATGAGTGTCAAAATAGAAAAATGCATAGTATAAAAAACTTGTAGCCCAGAGAACTTCGAAGAAAACAACAAAAACTGCAAACTTAAATTTCGTATATTCAATAGATTTACATAAATCCACAACTCTCCATGACGCATCATTAAATTTCGTAATTTAATTTTTAAATCACTGTCGTTCCTTCTAATTGCTTAAGTTCTTCGAACTGTTTATGTGTAATGTACCAGTTAACAATAAGCCATGAACAATTCCTCCTATTATTAGGCTNATGTATTTTTTTTTTAATTAACTACATTTAATTTTGCGTTATGACGTTAGTTGAAAATGTTTTTTTACACAAATACATAATTTTTGTACATAAGAAATGAAGCATTAATGCAATTTGAAAGAAGTACACAATTAAAAAGAATACAAATAACAATTTTTCTTCTGTAACCATTATATAAAATATACTGTATTTATAAATTTGATCATTTTTCCATAAAAATTGGTAGGACAAGTAATATGTTTGTACTATATTTAAAAATTTTAAGAAAATTGCTAAAATAGACGATAAATAAAAGTGACTTTTCACTTTGTTATTTTTGTTCTGAAAATTCGATTCTGTTGTGGAACTGTGATTTTCCTCGTGTGCATGAAAAAGGACAAAGTGAAAAGTTACATTTATGTATTGTCTACTTTCACAATTTTCTTAAATTATGTAAATTTTATCATTTTGCATAATTTTTGGTCCAGGAGTTTTTTATTGTATTCAGTTGCTTTTTAAGTGATGCAACTTCAATCCCAATAATTCGTGGGTGATCTTTACAGATCCACTTTTTCCCTCTAAAATTTGTATTTTCATCTGTTTCCTGGCTTTTATGTATATATAACAAGGGAAATTATTGAAATCGTGTCGAAGTTAACACTCCGAGTCTCTTGCAAATCTTCACGATTTCAAATCTGTCGAACCGAAAAAAATAAAAACAAACAAAAATTTACATGGATATGTGTGTGTGTGTTGCGACTCTTTCGTTTATTCTCTTATAATTGGATCAATATTAATAACCAAAGTTGCCACGGTATCTTCTTTATAAAAAGCATTAATGCTATTAAATTTTCGTTGTGAAAAATCAAGGAAAATGGAGAGATATAGAGTTCTCACATGTTATATGTCGAGTGGGGTCGGCAATAAAAATTTTACTTGTTAATATTTATATTGTCTATAAAAGTCATCTCTACCCTCAATTTTTTGGCTATTTTATAATAACTAAAAATACATAAAATTTTTATAACAAAAACATTTAACTCTACTTTCATTTTTTGGCTATTTTGTAATAATTAAAAATATATAAAGTTTCTATAACAAAAACATAAAAGATATAAGAGATGGCGCCACGTACAATTTTATTTAATTACTTATTAATAATACAAAAGTTATTTTTAATATAAAATCTAATAAAAGACAGCACTCGTTGCTACATTTTTTTCTGACAATTCATAAACAAAAAATCTGTTCAATTGTTTTTCCGCTTCATGCTAAGTTTTGTGTCCTGATTCAATTCTTTAAATTTATTGAAATTCAATGTGGTAACTGCTGTTGATTTAAGAAGTGGTACATCATCATTCTCATTTGTAGCCAGTTTTCATAATCACTTGCTTGAAAATGCTTCGAACAGATGGTATCTGTGGAATATAACCATTGTCAAACTTCTGGGCTTTTAGGAAAGCGGCGCTGAACGTTCGACGTACACGTTTTCGCGTTTAAAAGTTCGGCCTCAACCTCGCTAATAAGATATACCTTACGTTTATCAAAACCTTTCTTTCATTCTTGACTTCAATATTGCTAGAGTTCGTCTGGGATTCCCATCTTTAAGAATTAGGTCATGCATAACATTCTGAACATCAATTTTATAATATGATAATATTATTGATTTTCTTAAAAACACAAAATAAAGCAAAACGTTTTCGATTTAAGAAAATTCCACTATCGAAAATTTACAGTAATATATATATCGATTAGCAATAAATAATGTTCGTACATATCATTAGCAAATATATAACGAAAGACTATAGGGAAGAAATTAGTTTTCAATTAAAATTCCTCATGCTGAATTACACTAATCACTTTACTATGCGATTGCATTATTGAATAATCCATAATAAAGAACTTCTAATAATCATAAATGAATAATTTATCATAATAATTATTATTAATATCATTAAACACATTTATAATAGCGTACATTTTCATTCGAATTAATTTATTCACTATCCAATAAACAATTGATAACAGTGATTTAATAATGCGCTAATTTCATAGGTAATACCACTACCTTCCTGAAATATACTGCTTACTGAAAATACAGAACGACATTATTTAAATGCTGCTGCTCAGCGTAATTGTTAAAAGTACTTTATATAAAATTGAACAAATTAAAGGAAAACAAAATTATAACGATATTCAGCTGTTGCAGTTTCAGTGAATAAGAGCGATTACAGATATATTGATCTATCCACTTTAGATTACGCATGTTCAACACTTACATCTGCAGTATGATACCGTTTTTCTTTCAAATCTACCGATCAGTTACTTTTAATAATTTAATTATTTTTCAGATATACGAGCCCTAAGATGGCTTTTTCTTCTCCGCTAGACTTATTACACCATCAATGAAACGGAGGAAAAACTTTAGAAATACTTTTTATTTATTTGTGTATGCATTTCGGATAATTATATCCTTTTTCAACTCTTTCGTTACAACTATACAGGGAAAATCAGCATAACGTATACAAGTTATTAAAATTTTATTATAAAGTTACAAAAGTGTAAAAGAACATTAGGAAATTATATTAAGAAATAATATTAAGAAAATTGGGAATGTTCAGTTAATACTAAACACAACGTTTCAACACAATGTTGAGTTAATATTAAGAAAATTGGAAACCAATTTTCTTAATATTAACTCAACATGGTGTTATGTATACTGGGAAGTTTTTCCCAACAATGAACCAGGCCGTCATGTTCACTGTAAGTTCAAAAAATTTTTACATCTAAGTTAAACGTTCTTTTGAGTAAATGATTTTAANTGTATGACAACAAAACTGGCCTAAATTTCTTAATTGATTCTGGAGCAGATTTATCGATCATTCCCAACCGCACTAAGAATCAGCCTACAAAGGTTGAATTGTATGCTGCCAACGACTCTAAAATCTCGACGTATGGAACAAAGGTGTTAGAACTTGACCTCAACTTAAGACGTTCTTTCAGATGGGAATTCACCATAGCTGATGTGCAGAAGCCTATAATCGGTGCAGACTTTTTGGCCAACTTTGGACTCATTCTCGACATCAGAAACAGATTACTGGTTGACCCCCTGACTTCCCTTACTACACGAGGAAGATATTATACAGGACCACCTACTTCAGTCAAAACTATAATCAGCAATTCCCCAATGCAGGATATCCTTAAAGACTTTCCACATCTCACTCGTCCTCGATCGTTTTCAGATAAGGTCAGGCACAACACAGTGCATTATATCGAGACACCGATTTGCTATACGAGGTTTAGCAAATCGGTCCACCCGTATTTGCTAAACCTCGTAGATTGCATCCGGCTCAACTGCATGTAGCCAAGCAAGAATTCCAGCACATGATGGAGCTAGGTATATGCAGACCATCAAAGTCCAACTGGGCTTCTCCCCTCCATATGGTGCCGAAGGGCCGTAACGATTGGAGACCTACGGGAGACTACCGTGCCCTGAATAGGATAACTGTTCCCGATCACTATC
>NW_019386139.1:62742-65556 GCF_000671375.1 Centruroides sculpturatus | reverse complement strand
TGTTTTATTTGGGCCTCTAATTAATAAAAAGCGACGAAACACCAATTTAAAGTGCATTTTTATTCAACTAATATATAAATAATATGTAGCCCAAGAAGTAGTCAAAGCGCCAAATGATATTTTTTACCTCAAACCAAAAATGTAGCCACATTTGCCGCAAATATAGCCAAATCTTGCAACGTTGGAAGAAATACTAAATAAAGCTGGAGTTGTGACTCAAAGGATTATAGACCAAATGCAGGGAAATGAGAGAAAAGATGAAAGATGAAAAAGTGAGAAAGGTTGGAAAATTAAGGGTTCATATTTGCTTAACAGAAGATCTATTTAACCTTTCTCACTACTACATCTTTTGTCTTTTCTCACCTTTCCCTCCTTTTCCAAATTTGGGTCTATAATTCTTTGAGTCACAACTCCAGTTTTATTTAGTAATCCTTCCTCATTCACACATCTCCAAATGTTTGAAAATATTTATTTTCCACTGAAAAATAAAATATGAATAAAGGTTTACGACTTTGTGAAACTTGTTTTTTGAGTTTATGCCGTTGAAATAAATAAATAATAAACAAATTAAAACATTTGTCAGTTTTGTTTAGACGTTTATTGGGCCGCATAGGAATTTGCCTTGGGCCGCATGCGGCCCGCGGGCCGCGGGTTGGACACCCCTGCTCTAGACTACTTTATTAGGAATTTACCATTGTCATTACTGAATAAGACATACTTTTCCTTCTACTTAATAAACTTCAACATAGTCCGAGAATGCAAACAGGGTCCAAATCTTTCTTCAAATGTGTTTATAGAATGTTTTATTATAAGAGAAAAACGAATTAGAAATTTCAAAAATAAAAGCGACGAAGGAATGAGTAAATAATGTAACATCCAAGAACGAACATCGCCAATTCAGATCGGAATTTGGGGTCATGTTAAATGTCTAAGATCCACCTTTTTCTGTTCCTGAGTTGGCCGAGTTATACATACAAGGACAAAGGAGCGAGGGAAGCGAGAAGAGATTATCAAATTAACCAAAATCAAATACGAACTCTTCTTGCAGTAATTCGTATTATTATAATTTTTACAGCGTACAAATCATTAACAACTAATTTAAGAAACAAGTCTAATAATTACCGTAAATGCCATGCAAAACATCGAATACGCAGAAATAATGCAAACGAAGGTAACACCAACCATCAAAAAAAAAACATCCATAATCGTACAACCGCATGAGTGTCAAAATAGAAAAATGCATAGTATAAAAAACTTGTAGCCCAGAGAACTTCGAAGAAAACAACAAAAACTGCAAACTTAAATTTCGTATATTCAATAGATTTACATAAATCCACAACTCTCCATGACGCATCATTAAATTTCGTAATTTAATTTTTAAATTACTGTCGTTCCTTCTAATTGCTTAAGTTCTTCGAACTGTTTATGTGTAATGTACCAGTTAACAATAAGCCATGAACAATTCCTCCTATTATTAGGCTTACAGCAACACCAAAGTCAACACTACAAAACCGCCTCCGATTGGAACTTCGCTTTTTCTTCAAAATCGAGATAATAGAAAATCACATTTATAATTTGAAATATTATAATTATTACTACACAAATGAAAGCTGTAATGAGTAGAAGATTCTGTCCAATATTCATTTTCACATAAAAATATCGGTTTCGTAGTATTGTAATAAGAGTAATTTTGTTGTTATTGACAAAAGTTATAGCAGTCGAGTAAACGAAGTGTAAAAGTGCAGCTATGACAGTCATTGTTTTCGCGTCACCTTTATATGTGACGAACCTCCCAACACAAACTGCATATTCTCCTAAACCTGGTAAAGCTTGCCACGCCATATGAATGGCAGATTTCCATAAAAGAAAAAATTTAATATATTTATTTTTTAAATTATCGTTTTCAAATATATAATCTGTGTTTTTGCAGCAACAACAGGAAACGGTTGTATGCCATATACAAGGGCGCCCATCCAACAAGGTCATAGAAAACAATTAATGCAAACAGTCTCCATGTTATGCGAATTTATGTTTTGAAATGTTTTCTAAGTCTCCAAATTTTTTCAAAAATTTTTACTCGCGCAAAAAAAATTTTATTGCGATTTTAATCAACCTTTAATGACGCACGATTAACGCTTAATTGTTTTTAATGGGATTTTTTTTATCAAATTTATTTAATCGTTCTAAAGTCGTAGTGCACGGATTTGACTTCTGTAAAGTTATTTAAAGCTACTTTCTGATGTCAAAAACGACCTCCAATAGTTTTTTTAATTTTTTAAATTAATATACAGTGGGTGATCAGTTAACGAACAGATCGCATAACGAACAAATCGGATAACGAACACTTTCGCGAAAGATTTTTATGTTCGGACAACGAACACATGATCGGATAACGAACACCCCACAGAACAAACACAAGAAGAAGCGACGCAAATTAATGAATACCGATTGGTCTTCCCTTGTCTTCGGGCAACAATTCGAAACTTTTCGGAGTGTGGGAGACGTCGACATCGACGCTCAAGCTGATTGGATAGTATTCCTCCGAACTTTGAAATCCTCCCTTGTAATTCCAGCCTTTTATTTTTCTGAGACGCGAGACTGTCGGGTAGGCACTCGCTAAGTTTTGCGTCTGTTTTTCTTTTCGAAAGGTGAGAGTATAATAGCAAAGGTAGAGAGTGGGCAGAAGATGCCTAATGTTGCTGGGCAGTATGGCGTAAACAGGTCTACAGTAGGCTGAAGTTCAATCTTATTTAAGAAACATACTGTATAATCAAGAAGACTCAAGCAGCTAAAGGAGTAACAAAAATCACATCT
>NW_019386139.1:12571-56429 GCF_000671375.1 Centruroides sculpturatus | reverse complement strand
TCAACATCGGACTCGATGACCAATTAGTGCTTACTGAACCGTAGCACTATGCAAATGTCATGTGGCGTGATTCCCGGCCGACCAATTAGCCATCACCAGCCGTAACGTTATGCAAATCTGTGATTCCCAAGCCAAAGTCTTATGCAAATCATGCCGTGTGGCGTAATTGTGTGCTGACCAATCAGTGGCTGTAATTTAAAAAAGCCAACGGCCACTTTCAATCATCTGGCGATGACCGTTACGACTAAAAAAAAACTTCGCTATGTCTTACTTTCAGGGGGAGGTCTTATATTTCGCAATTCAGCAAAATCTGTGCTAGGTCTTATTTTCTGCGGATGTCTTATTTTCGGGGAAACACGGTAGTAGAACGATATACTGAAATACATTTTTTCTTACAGATCTTAATCTTCACGAAAAGATTTGGAAAAGTCCCATTATGTATATGTGCCAGTGGCTACTTCAATGTTACGAAAAAGTTTCCAGTCAAGGTACTATTAAAAATGTTTTATTTACAATTTGGTAAACAACCTTTATTTTATTTCTTTAAACTCTTATTTTAGATAAGAAACGCTATTCATTCTATATTTTCGGGTCTTCTGAAACTCAGTACGTCCTCTAGAAATTGAAAAATTTTTCATCTAGGCATATGCCATAGAAACTGCAAAACACGTAATTGCTTTAACAAACATGTTGAAATATTACAATTGTCAAAGTTTTATTTTAATTTATATAAAGGTGTGGAGGTAGATGACATATGAAAAACAATATTAAAAAACTTCTTGCCAACTTCTTTAATATTGTTATTAGCAGGAAAATAAGTATTGAGTATTGAAAATCTTACGTATTTTTTCGGCAGTTTTATTTTTCTTCTTAAAACAATTTTTAATTAATCTTATAACATTATTCCGTTTTCGCTTTTTATGTACTCAATTTTTTAAANAATATTAAAAAACTTCTTGCCAACTTCTTTAATATTGTTATTAGCAGGAAAATAAGTATTGAGCATTGAAAATCTTACGTATTTTTTCGGCAGTTTTATTTTTCTTCTTAAAACAATTTTTAATTAATCTTATAACATTATTCCGTTTTCGCTTTTTATGTACTCAATTTTTTAAAACAAGAAATTATTTCAAAAGTTTTGAAAAGTTTATTGTGATATTGAAAACAGTTATATATGTAAATACTGCACTGTTCCCGATTGATAGTTTAATTTTTACTTCGCCGGATCTGTTATATATAACAGAGGGAAAGTATGGCGAATCGGTCAAAATTTATTCATTTTTAGACTCTGCACGTTGAAACGTCGAAAAAGTACGAAATAATTCGAATTTTTTATGTANTAATTCCATGTGGCCAGCTTGTTGGTAAGGTGCGAACTCTCGACCAGACTTCACTGCTTTTATCCACTTGATAAATAACATTATAGGGATCTGAACTATCTGTTTCAGCAAGAGTTGTTACTATATTATACTGCCAAAAAATTACACCATACTTTTTGTGTGTTTTCGTAACATCTTAAGTCACTGTTATATTCTGTTTCTATATCTGTACGTGTATAACCACATTTTAGTAATTATACTTAAATATTTTAGATTGATTCGTAAACACTCTNATTCCGCCAATAAGAAAACCGGCAGTTAAGGATATGAATGAAGTACAAAAGAGAGCTTCCCCATGAAATTTTTGCTTCATTTCTATGTAAGGGTAGGCAACTACAGTGGCCGAAATTTGATGTAAATCAATGGCTAATATTATACCAAGGGAAAAGAGCAGAGTAACATATTGTAATGAGATGTTATTTTCGTTAATCATTTTTATTCGAAAATATTTATTCCTTAATGGCTTTTTCAAATTGAATTTGTTGCCTTTGATAAATTGGAATACAATATCATAAATGATAAATAAAACAGAAAACACTATGTTAAATAACATGAAGTTTTTTTCGTATACCTCATGCCAACCGATACATATCGCATATTCATTGATTACTGGGATTACTTGCCATATGAGAAGAATTGTATATCCGCGTAAAGTCAGTTCGATAAATCGAATATAGATATTCTTTAATTTGGTATTTTGAAATTTTCTCCCTTTCTTTGAGCATTTACAATTACAAGTTTCAAATGCATCCAACCCAAATATAAGAGCAGTTGTCCAACAAGGGCTGATAAAACAGCTCAAACATACCTCTTGTAAATTCGAACTCATGCTCAGTCTGTATTCGTGTCTACGTTATTCAGGACAAAATGAAACTGTTTATGGAAATACTGGTTACGTAAACTCATCGTCTCGGAAAATTTTATACTGCCATTAATAACAACAATAATAATGTATTCCAAATTAAAATTTAATGGGATAGTGAATTAAATAAATTAATTCTCTTTGGCTAGCAATTCCTTTATAAAGTTAATGGATAATACATCAAAAATCCATTGCAAATATAATTATTTATAACAACAGAAAATCCAATTTTAAGTGGCTTTTATGTACTTTTACATCAGGGTAAATAATTAAATTTACATTCTGAAAACTATTCCAAACTTTTGATAAGTATTTCTAAAGAATCTGCAATTTTAATGATATTTTAATGCATTGATCGGTATATTACATACTTTTGTCCTTAACAATTTTAAATTCCTTAGAAATAGATGATTTAATCGCCGAGTCAATCCATTATGAGCTATATGCTCATCTTATTGGAAATGATATGAAGTTCAATCAAACGATAAAATTTTAGAAATGATATTGTATATATTATGTAGTGTTAAACAAATAAATCATCATGTTTCTTATTACACTTTCTTTATAAAAACTTTCTTTTAAAAAATTAACTTATTGTACACTGATTGTAAATACAATAAGAAATGTTCAAGAAAGTACAAATAACACATGTGTTTGTATAAAAGACAGTTAAATTTGCACAGTTGCACTCTGAATATGTAAGGATATATAAGTTGTTCCAATCTTATCAAATAGGAAAATTTCTAAACTGGCAGAATGCAAGGAATGTAGTGTTAGTGAAGTAGACAATGTCAAGTCTCAACTTCATGACAAAACTAAATATTAATTTGTAGCAAGAAAATAAATCAAAACGAAGTGATTAAAAAAATAGGGACGTTTGTTGTGTTAGTTCAGTTTTATACAGAAAAAAATGAACAAAAATTACATTGAAGCCAGACTTGTTTTAAAAATTATGAAATAAATCGTAATCGTTAGTACAGTTGTAAAAAACTACGAAGATAATAAAAAAATTAGAAATAAGTTACCGTGATATCTAATTTTAAATAATTACGAAGTAAGAAACATCCAAGATCGAGTAGTTCTAATAGAAAAAGGTGTAGTGAAAAGAAATTTTGGAAAGCTTCCTGACAGAAGAAAGAACAGAAATTATTAGAATTTCGTTATATCCAAATATGCGCTGTCCCTAGATTAATGGCACCATTAGGTATCAAAACGTTGTGTCTTATTAACGCAACGTCTTGATGCCTAATGATGCTGTCTCTTTCACTACTGTGATCGCTGATTATTATCAGCGATCACAGCAGTGAAAGGAAGATTATATAGCTTGTGTAGTTAAACAGATCTGTGAGTCGCACGTGTAGCGTAATACAATTACTCATGACACCATATTTATCCTGTTCATATACATTTAATTATCAGTTAAANCTCTTATATTTGGGTTGGACGCATTTGAAACTTGTAATTGTAAATGCTCAAAGAAAGGGAAAAAATTTCAAAATACCAAATTGAAAAATAGCTATATTCGATTTATCGAACTGACTTTACGCGGATATACAATTCTTCTCATATGGCAAATGATCCCAGTTTGTGTAGTTAAACAGATCTGTGAGTCGCACGTGTAGCGTAATACAATTACTCGTCACACGATATTTATCCTGTTCATATACATTTAATTATCAGTTAAAAATTAAGCTTATTTTCTTTACTATCATTATTCCAAACCTGAATAATAACGAAAATCTCGTATAATGAAATGTTTTCAACTTCAAAGACAAACCTATACATTCTTAACTGTATTTACTCGTTATGTCATAGTGTAATTATTATTTTTATTTAGAGGGTTGTGTTTCAGTATCCACTTCAGTCTTTACGTAACTTCGATAAAAATTAACAAATGAGATATTGTTGAATGTACTGTACTTCTACTGTACTACATGATATCTCTTTTCGTTCTTACTCTAATTTTTTATGTTATCTCTTTCTCTTTCTTCATTCATTTTTCGTTTTATTTCTATTTTCGTCATTTATATTTACCAAGTATGTACAATGACAAATAGACTGTGTTTACGTCATATTACATTTAAAGACAACTGTTTTTTTTCCTATAACAGTCCTTCGGGAATTTTTTTCTGGTAAATATACTTATTTTCATGAATTTGAAAATAACACAGTAGTCATATTAATCCTTATTTTATTTGTCGTTTTACTCTCAATCGTATGCATTTTAGTGGGTTATGCATGTTCAACATTTACGCCTACCGAATTTTTTTAAAATATTATGATGAGTTACTTATATTACATTTAATTGTTTTTTATATTTTTTAGATGCAGACTTCAAGTTATTCGTAGATTTTCTGAGTTCGATTTATCGCTCGAACCGAAACTAAAAGTGAGTACGGTAACTTTTTATAATATGTCGTACTATGAAGTATTATTATCTAAATATATAAAATTGCTTGTCCTGACTGACTGACTGAATGACTCACTAACTCACTGATTCATCATCGCCTAGAGCAGACCGCTTAACCTAAAGAGGTGAACAATAAAAATATAAAACAATGGGATCAGTGAAATTTCTAAAAATAAAAGATTATCTTTAGATAAGATAAACGAGTAAAAAATAAAACACTCTTTCTTAAACCGATTTCGAGTGATTTATATCAGCGGACAAATAATTAACAAAGATACTATACTTTAGCCAACGTTATTTCTTTTATTATTTTAAAATTTCTTAATTTAAAGAATTTTCCAAAAGGTTCTCCAAATGCATTTCGCCATTACAGCCTCATTGGTGGATTATCTAACAACAAGCAACTCATTACTTTATATACAAATAAATTTTTTCCAGCATTCATCAACGTTTAGACCGACATTCTGATTTAACAAATTTGCATGTTCAACAATACAAAAGTACTCTACTACTCGTCTTTTAAACCAATTTTCTATTTATATAATATTTTTACAGAATTTTTATCAATTTTACAATCATAATTACTAGTGTTGAAACCAAGGTGACACTTGTCTTTTTAGACGAATCGCTGCTTCTTGTTCTTTTAGGCGTGTCTCGAGCCTTCATCCCGTTTCTCCAACATATGATTTTGCTTGCAAACAATCACATGATACTTTGCAAACCACTCCTGCGACGTCAAGCTGATTTCTTACTTCATTTTGACTTTTAGTATTTATATAATCGACATTTTGTTTTCCTGCTTCGCCACTACACATATAGAAAACTTTTTAAATATGGGTTTATATCGTTCATAAAGATTATATATATAAGGCATTTTAACATAAGTATTATTTATACAATTTTTTACATTATATCTGTAATTTATAAAAAAATTATACCACTTACAAATTTTACTCTTTGGATAGTCATTCAATAAATATTTTCTGAATAATTGTTTAATTTCTTTATTTATATCTTCCTGAAGTGATGTTCTGTTTAGTATTTTCCTCAATTCCATAGTAAAAACATTTCTCTTCGTGTCTATAGGGCAATAAGATTTATAACTAATTGTTTTTTCTGTATTACGTAATTTTTCATACTTACGAAACATCAGTTGCGTTTTCTCACGTTTAATAGTCACATCCAAATAGTTTATTTCCTGATTCTGTTCTAATTCACTAGTAAATTTTATATTAGGTTTTAAGTTATTTGTATAATTTTCAATTTCATGAGGTGTTACTACACAGGAATAAAAAATAATTAATATATCGTTCACATAACGAGCATAAAATTCTATACCTGGAACTTGTGATATAGCACCATCAATTGATTCTATACAAATCTCTGCTAATTTAGGTCCAACTACTGATCCAATTGATATTCCATTTTTTTGGCGAAAAAAATCTGTATTAATTTTAAAATAATTATTTGTCTGCTGATATAAATCACTCGAAGTCGGGTTAAGAAAGAGTGTTTTATTTTTACTCGTTTATCTTATCTAAAGATAATCTTTTATTTTTAGAAATTATATTTTTCTAAAGAGGTGAAATTTGGTAGACAGTTAGGGTACGTCATGGAAACGCACAGTAAGAAGGGATTTTTCGAAATTCCTCCGCAATGGGAGAGGAGAGGATTAAGGCTTAACCAGAACAACGGCTTTTACTGTACTGTTTTAGATGCGATTTTTTGTTTTTATCTGCGTTTTAGTAGGGTATGCCATGAAAATGAACACTAAGAAGGGGTTTTTCGAAATTCTCCCGCAAGCGAGAGAGGGAGAGGTTTTAGTCTTCATCGAGTACTTAGGTGTATTCAATTAATAACATTTCAGACATTGTTATAAATACTTTTATGTATTTCGATTTTCAAAATGTTCGAACCGTTTTAAATTCGAATTTGTTATTGCGTATTGGTTCGATTATAGAACGATTGTAAACGTTCCAGAAAATTGATCAAATTGAAAATAGTTCGTTTCATTCTCGGCGATTTCCATCATTCTCAGCGGTAGGTGTTATATATCAATTACTATGGTTGTTGAAATACTGAATATAAATGGGGTTTGCTTGCAAAATCCGCGCGGGCAAAGCCGCGAGTAACAGCTAGTTAATTATATTTAGTTCTTACAGATCTTAAGTTTCATTAAAATATTTGGAAACGAGCCGTTATGTATATTAGTAAGAGGCAATTTTAACGTTACGAAAAATTTCCAGTAAAGGTAAGTTTATTTTATTTTTTAAATTGTTTATCTGCAGATTTCTTTACATATACTATTTTAATTTTTTATACGTAAAATCATTTCTATAGTTGTCCAACGCATTTTATTCTCTATTTTCTGGTCTTCTAAAACTTAGGTCGTCGTCTACATTTCTTGTAAAACGTTCTTCTAAAACATTTCTTCTAAAATGGAACACATTGCTCTAAAACGTAGGTCGACGTAGACGACGACCTACGTTTTAGAAGACCAGAAAATAGAGAATAAAGTGCGTTGGACAACTATAGAAATGATTTTACGTATAAAAAATTAAAATAGTATATGTAAAGAAATCTGCAGATAAACAATTTAAAAAATAAATTAGACCTACCTTTACCGGAAATTTTTCGTAACGTTAAAATAACCTTTTACTGATATACATAATGGCTCGTTTCCAAATCTCTTAATGAAACTTAAGATCTGTAAGAACGAAATATAATTAATAATATTAGTTCACAGTACGAGATATTATAAAAAGTTACCGTACTCACTTTTAGTTTCGGTTCGAGCGATAAATCGAACTCAGAAAATCTACGAATAACTTGAAGTCTGCATCTAAAAAATATAAAATAATTACTTTATATACAAATAAATTTTTTCCAGCATTCATCAACGTTTAGACCGACATTCTGATTTAACAAATTTGCATGTTCAACAATACAAAAGTACTCTACTACTCGTCTTTTAAACCAATTTTCTATTTATATAATATTTTTACAGAATTTTTATCAATTTTACAATCATAATTACTAGTGTTGAAACCAAGGTGACACTTGTCTTTTTAGACGAATCGCTGCTTCTTGTTCTTTTAGGCGTGTCTCGAGCCTTCATCCCGTTTCTCCAACATATGATTTTGCTTGCAAACAATCACATGATACTTTGCAAACCACTCCTGCGACGTCAAGCTGATTTCTTACTTCATTTTGACTTTTAGTATTTATATAATCGACATTTTGTTTTCCTGCTTCGCCACTACACATATAGAAAACTTTTTAAATATGGGTTTATATCGTTCATAAAGATTATATATATAAGGCATTTTAACATAAGTATTATTTATACAATTTTTTACATTATATCTGTAATTTATAAAAAAATTATACCACTTACAAATTTTACTCTTTGGATAGTCATTCAATAAATATTTTCTGAATAATTGTTTAATTTCTTTATTTATATCTTCCTGAAGTGATGTTCTGTTTAGTATTTTCCTCAATTCCATAGTAAAAACATTTCTCTTCGTGTCTATAGGGCAATAAGATTTATAACTAATTGTTTTTTCTGTATTACGTAATTTTTCATACTTACGAAACATCAGTTGCGTTTTCTCACGTTTAATAGTCACATCCAAATAGTTTATTTCCTGATTCTGTTCTAATTCACTAGTAAATTTTATATTAGGTTTTAAGTTATTTGTATAATTTTCAATTTCATGAGGTGTTACTACACAGGAATAAAAAATAATTAATATATCGTTCACATAACGAGCATAAAATTCTATACCTGGAACTTGTGATATAGCACCATCAATTGATTCTATACAAATCTCTGCTAATTTAGGTCCAACTACTGATCCAATTGATATTCCATTTTTTTGGCGAAAAAAATCTGTATTAATTTTAAAATAATTATTTGTCTGCTGATATAAATCACTCGAAGTCGGGTTAAGAAAGAGTGTTTTATTTTTACTCGTTTATCTTATCTAAAGATAATCTTTTATTTTTAGAAATTATATTTTTCTAAAGAGGTGAAATTTGGTAGACAGTTAGGGTACGTCATGGAAACGCACAGTAAGAAGGGATTTTTCGAAATTCCTCCGCAATGGGAGAGGAGAGGATTAAGGCTTAACCAGAACAACGGCTTTTACTGTACTGTTTTAGATGCGATTTTTTGTTTTTATCTGCGTTTTAGTAGGGTATGCCATGAAAATGAACACTAAGAAGGGGTTTTTCGAAATTCTCCCGCAAGCGAGAGAGGGAGAGGTTTTAGTCTTCATCGAGTACTTAGGTGTATTCAATTAATAACATTTCAGACATTGTTATAAATACTTTTATGTATTTCGATTTTCAAAATGTTCGAACCGTTTTAAATTCGAATTTGTTATTTCGTATTCGTATTGTATGCGTTTTAGTAGGGTATGCCATGAAAATGAACACTAAGAAGGGGTTTTTCGAAATTCTCCCGCAAGCGGGAGAGGGAGAGGTTTTAGTCTTCATCGAGTACTTAGGTGTATTCAATTAATAACATTTCAGACATTGTTATAAATACTTTTATGTATTTCGATTTTCAAAATGTTCGAACCGTTTTAAATTCGAATTTGTTATTGCGTATTGGTTCGATTATAGAACGATTGTAAACGTTCCAGAAAATTGATCAAATTGAAAATAGTTCGTTTCATTCTCGGCGATTTCCATCATTCTCAGCGGTAGGTGTTATATATCAATTACTATGGTTGTTGAAATACTGAATATAAATGGGGTTTGCTTGCAAAATCCGCGCGGGCAAAGCCGCGAGTAACAGCTAGTTAATTATATTTAGTTCTTACAGATCTTAAGTTTCATTAAAATATTTGGAAACGAGCCGTTATGTATATTAGTAAGAGGCAATTTTAACGTTACGAAAAATTTCCAGTAAAGGTAAGTTTATTTTATTTTTTAAATTGTTTATCTGCAGATTTCTTTACATATACTATTTTAATTTTTTATACGTAAAATCATTTCTATAGTTGTCCAACGCATTTTATTCTCTATTTTCTGGTCTTCTAAAACTTAGGTCGTCGTCTACATTTCTTGTAAAACGTTCTTCTAAAACATTTCTTCTAAAATGGAACACATTGCTCTAAAACGTAGGTCGACGTAGACGACGACCTACGTTTTAGAAGACCAGAAAATAGAGAATAAAGTGCGTTGGACAACTATAGAAATGATTTTACGTATAAAAAATTAAAATAGTATATGTAAAGAAATCTGCAGATAAACAATTTAAAAAATAAATTAGACCTACCTTTACCGGAAATTTTTCGTAACGTTAAAATAACCTTTTACTGATATACATAATGGCTCGTTTCCAAATCTCTTAATGAAACTTAAGATCTGTAAGAACGAAATATAATTAATAATATTAGTTCACAGTACGAGATATTATAAAAAGTTACCGTACTCACTTTTAGTTTCGGTTCGAGCGATAAATCGAACTCAGAAAATCTACGAATAACTTGAAGTCTGCATCTAAAAAATATAAAAAATAATTAAATGTAATATAAGTAACTCATCATAATATTTTAAAGAAATACGGTAGGCGTAAATGTTGAACATGCATAACCCACTAAAATGCATACGATTCAGAGTAAAACGACAAATAAAAGAAAGATTAATATGACTACTGTGTTCAAATTAATGAAAATAAGTATACTTACCAGAAAAGAATTTTTGAAGTTCTGTTATAGGAAAAAAAACAGTTGTCTTTAAATGTAATATGACGTAAACACAGTCTATTTGCCATTGTCTGCAGTAGTTTTACATACTTGGTATGTAAAACTACTGCAGACAATGGCAAATGACGAAAATAGAAATAAAACGAAAAAAAATAAATGACGAAAATAGAAATAAAACGAAAAAAAATGAAGAAAGAGAAAGACATAACATAAAAAATTAGAGTAAGAACGAAAAGAGATATCACGTAGTACAGTAGATGCACAGTACATTGGGAAATATCTCATTTGTTAATTCTTATCGAAGTTACGTAAAGACTGAAGTGGATACTGAAACACAACCCTTTAAATAAAAATAATAATTACACTATGACATAACGANTAGAGTAAGAACGAAAAGAGATATCACGTAGTACAGTAGATGCACAGTACATTGGGAAATATCTCATTTGTTAATTCTTATCGAAGTTACGTAAAGACTGAAGTGGATACTGAAACACAACCCTTTAAATAAAAATAATAATTACACTATGACATAACGAGTAAATACAGTTAAGAATGTATAGGTTTCTCTTTGAATCTGAAAACATTGTCATTATACGAGATTTTCGTTATTATTCAGGTTTGGAATAATGACAGTGAAGAAAAGAAGCTTAATATTTAGCTGATAATTAAATGTATATGAACAGGATAAATATCGTGTGAGGAGTAATTCTATTACGCTACACGCGCGACTCACAGATCTGTTTAACTACACAAACTGTATAAACTTCCTTTCACTACTAGCAGTGAAAAGGACAGCACCATTAAGCATCAAGACGTTGCGTTAATAAGACACAACGTTTTGATACCTAATGGTGCCATTAATCTAGACACAAGGCATATTTCGATGTAAAGAAATTCTAATAATTTCTGTTCTTTGTTCTGTCAGGAAGCTTTCCAAAATTACTTCTCACTAAATAATTTTCTATTAGAACTACGTGATCTTGGATGTTTCTTACTTCGTAATTATTTAAAATTAGATATCACGGTAACTTATTTCTGATTTTTTTATTATCTACGTAGTTTTTTAGAAGTGTACTAACGATTACGATTTATTTCATAATTTTTAACACAATTCTTGCTTTAATCTATTTTTTCTTCATGTTTTTTTCTGTACAAAACTGAACTAACACAAGAAACGTTCCTACTTTTTTTTCATTGCTTCTTCGTTTCCATTTATTTTCTTGCTACAAAATAATATTTTTCTTTAGTTTTGTCATAAAGTTCAGACTTGACATTTTCTACTTGATCAACACCACATTCCTTACATTCTGCCTGTTTAGAAATTTTCCTATTTGATAAGATTGGAACAACTTATATATCCTTACATATTCAGAGTGCAACTATGCAAATTTAACTATGTCTGTTTATGCAAACACATGTGTTAGTTGTACTTTCTTGAACATTTCTTATTGTATATACAATCAGTGTAGAATAAGTTAATTTTTTTAAAGAAATTTTTTGTAAAGAAAAATGTAATAAGAAACACCATGATTTATTTGTTTATATTTTTAAGATTTCATAATATATACATTAGCACTTCAAAAATTTTTTCGTTTGATTAAAGTTCGTATCATTTCCAATAACATGAGCATATAGCTCATAATTAGAGGATTTGATCCCGGGATCTCGAAAATCGGGATCCCGTGATCCAGACCACTTTTCATTCCCAAAATTTTCGGGATTAAGTTTTCCTAATCCCGAGATTTTCGGGATTGACATCATTTTAAAAAAGTTGCAAAATAGACTGCATGAACCGAAACGTTCAGTGCCAGTGCTTTTAACAGAATTGCTTGTCTATCATTTTAATATAAAATACAAGAAATTTTATTCCAAGCAAGCATCAGAAATTAACCTAGCGGGCTTGAGATGCTTGCTTAGAATAAAACTTCTTGTATTTTGAACTAAAATGATAGACAAGCAGTTCTCACTGGGTTACTTGGTAATATACTTCATTTTTGTATTTTTGAATTTTCGCGGGCGCCAATCGATTTTCTGGCGCAGTCGAGAGCACTACTCAGTGCGTTTTACCTGTCAATGTGTCAGCCATCTTGTTTTGCCAGTGTGGTTAATATAGACCCGACGCCTCTCGCTTAGGGGGGTCGACCTTAGGTGAAAAGGTTACGACCCCCGCCTTGCCCGTGATCTGTCAGGATGATGCGAGAAAGTCTTTTTACGTTTGGGAGTAGTGGTTTGCTGGATGCTGAGAGACTCACACAGAGACCGAATTTACAAAATTAACGTGTTTATTTTTAGAAAGGCATGCTTACAATGATCGAAACAATCGGGATTGTAGCCTTTACTCCTACAATCCCGATCTGTGTCGACCGGACTGTTTTCTTCCAACCTCCCCGTGTCCTCGAAGCTATAACTAGAACGGGCTTATAAGTATTTACTAACGATTCCTCCAACTTCCATCAAACCTAAACGCGTTTTCTCAGCAGCTGCATATATGTGCAACAAATTGAGAAGCAGACTTGGTGATGAGACACAGGATGCGTTGTTATTTCTCAGATCATATTTTCGCAATTCAAATTAGAATGTTCCTATTAGATTAGTTTTCTTTATATTTAAGAAAAATGTGACTGATTAATATTATTTTTAAATACTTTATGCTAAGAAACTTACTTTACCTACTTACTAGGTTGTTATACGAAAGTAGTCTATTTAGTCGATGTTAAGAGAGATTTTTGTTAATTTTCAACGTTTATTTGCATAGTTTGTTACATAAAGGTTTTTTCAATTTATGTAGTTTAAAGAGATCTCAGTGATGCTTAAAAAACAATAAATTTAACATGAAGACTGAGTGATTTTAAGTCTGGTTAGTCTGACTCTAAGTCTGATTAGTTAGAGTGATTAAATTAGCTAGGTGTATACGGTAAAATACGTTGATTTTTGTCTAAATTTTGATTTGTTGATTTCTGTAAGACTTTCTTATTTTTTATTAACCCTCAATACCGAAATAATCCCGGGATCCCGGGATTGACTAAGTATAATCCCGAAATCCCGGCATTAGAAATAAGGATCGAGATCGAATTCCCTACTCATAATGGATTCACACGGCTATTAAATCATTTAGTTCTAAGGAATTTAAACTTGTTAAGGACAAAATATGCAGTATGTAATACAGTAGAGCATGGATTATCCGACTTAATTGGGGACTGGGGTTGGTCGGATAATTGAAAAGTTTGATAACCGAAAAGTTTGAAAAAATCCATTATTCGTGTAGTATATTATTATATCCGATGTAATTAGTATATTAGTATATCGCTATTACCCTACTTCGCATTGAATTTTCATCGATGTTAAACCTAACAAATTTTTTTAAATTAATAATCGTCGCTATTGCATCCTTAAAAATTATTTTATTGCTTACAAAACAAACAACCACTCATAATTAAAAAATTCAGCATCGTTTAAATACTGGACTCCCTTTCATGGTCGAGCCAGTGTTGCCAGCTAAAACACGCAAAAATTTAACAAAAATAATATTGAAGTAGCCAAGACATAGCCAAATATTGTAGCGCCACATCACTAGCGGACATTTCAATTTGCCGACTAGAACGAGGTCGGTTAACCGAGGTGACGGTTAATCGGGGGTCGGATAATCGATGCATTAAAATATCATAAAAATTGCAGATTCTTTAGAAATACTGATCAAAAGTTTGGAACAGTTTCAGAATGTAAATTTAATTAGTTAGTCTGATGTAAAAGTACATGAAAGCCACTTAAGATATGATTTTCTGTTGTTAAAAATAATTATATTTGCAATGGTTTTCGATGTATTATTCATTAACTTTATGAAGGAAATTGCTAGCCAAAAGCGAAATAATTTATTTAATTCACTATCCCATTAAAGATTAATTTGGAATACACCATTATCGTTATTATTAATAGCACTATAAAATTTTCAGAGATAATGAGTTTACGTAACCAGTATTTCTATGAACAGTTTCATTTCGTTCTTTATAACCTAGACACGAATACAGACTGAGCATGAATTCGAATTTACAAGACGTGTGTCTGAGCTGCTTCATCAGCCCTTGTTGGACAACGGCTCTTATATTTGGGTTGGACGCATTTGAAACTTGTAATTGTAAATGCTCAAAGAAAGGGAAAAAATTTCAAAATACCAAATTGAAAAATAGCTATATTCGATTTATCGAACTGACTTTACGCGGATATACAATTCTTCTCATATGGCAAATGATCCCAGTAGTCAATGAATATGCGATATGCATTGGTTGGTATGACGTATACGGAAGAAATTCCATGTTATTTAAAATAGTAATTACTGTTATATTTATCATTTATTGTATTGCATTCGACTACATTAAACGCAACAAATTCAATCTGATTAAACCATTAAGGAATAAATGCTTTCGAGTAAAAATGATTAACGAAAATAACATCTTATTACAACATGTTACTCTGCTCTTTTCATTTGTTATAATATTAGCCATTGATTTGAATCAAATTGCGGCCACTGTATTTCTCTACCCTTACATAGAAATGAAGCAGAAATTTCATGGGGAAACTGTCTTCTGTAGTGCATTCATATCCTTAAGTGCAGGTTTTCTTATTGGCGGAATCGGTAACATCTTATTCTTAGTGGCATTATTAGTGCTGATCTCCCATAAGGAATTTGAGCAATTGTCGAGGAAGCTGCTTTTAATAAAAAAGATCGATTATGATTTACGAGAAAAGCTAAACGAATTAATGATGCATCATGAAGAACTTTGGGTTTTCGTTCAACAGTTAAATTTTAAATATAATTTTGTATTTGGATTTCTTTACTTCGGAATCCTTTGGGGGACAAGTTTTTTATATTATGCGTTTTTGTTCTTAGAACATCATTATTTTATTAAATTTTTTATACTTTTATTGATGATACTATTCACTTGCTTTAGCATAATCTTTGGCTGTCTGCTGTGCTCTTTAGCATTTACGGTAATTACACTCTATATGCACTATTAACATATGCTTTAGATGCTTTATAGTTGCTTTTTCTTGTAGATGGAAAATACATTTCAAGATATCAGACAATTTGCAGGATGTGACATTGGAGAAAATCAAAAACTAAAGGTATGAAGTTTAAATTGCATTTAAACAAACATTTTCCTAATGTTGACAATAATTTCAGATTTTGAACTTCATGAAAAGATTCGGAAAAGTCTCTCTCTGTCTCACAATAGGTAGATTTTTGATTATTGACAAGAGAATTCCCCTGAAGGTTGTATTATTTTCTTAATTAATTGCGGCTTTGTAATTATTTACAAATTTTGTGTTTTACTGGAAATAAATTAAGTTAAATTTAATTTTTCAGATGGCAAAAACGTTGCATTCGGTTTTCTCTGGTTTCAAAAAGCTAAAAAGCATTTCGAGTGAAGAACAAAACTGTTCACAGATTTATAAAATTAATTTCACCGAAACGAATTAAAAAAATAAATAAATAAAACTTCTGTAGACAATATTCTATATATGAAAATATCTAAGATATCGGGATGACAATTTACACAGGATTTGTGTAATAATTTATAATATTATACTGTATATCCAGGGTGGCCAAGCTCCTTGATAGTCCGAGCCATTTTTCAAAATTTGAAATTTTTCGCGAGCCGCAATTAAATACGTATTAAAAGTGTATGCAAAAAATTTCAGATTACGAATTATATCCATAGCAAGAGTGATACAAATTGTTTCCTCCAGAGCACAATGTCCAATGTCCGTTGCAATGACAGTTTACAAATTCAAAATTGGTCTGGAGTCGGTCGATAACGGACGATTACGCCACTGTTTATGTTCGTTCGCACAGTTTTCAATGAGTCATATCAGTCTTAACTTGGACAGAAATGAAATTTGTTACAACGTTGCACTTAGTCTTTCATATTTGTTGTAAGTAATTTAAAAGACATTTTGAAACACATACGGAATGATAATAATTTTTTTAAAATATTATAACACAAAAATGAAAAGGGAACTCGGGTACATTTATCAAGAGCCACAAATAATCCTTCAAAGAGCCGCATATGGCTCGCAAGCCGCACGTTGGCCACCCCTGCTATATATAATATATAAATGGAATATGCAGTAGCCTTTACGCGTGTAATGTTTGTCAGTAACGGATAACGATAATCAATGCGTTTCTAACATTTTTCTGAAAATGATTTGTTATTAATACACTCATTAATCTGATTACAGTAATAGGAATTCATTCCCATTTAAAGCAATATAAATATCGTTCAATTGCAATTCGTTTTCCGAGTATACAATATGCTTTCTACCATAGAATTTATAACGATTGCATTATACAACGTCGTACGTCATTTCGCTTATATATGACTATTGGTATACATTTGTATCTAGCGTTACAGGAAATACGTTTCACTTATATTTTAATTCGATCTTCATCATTACGCCCCTACCAGATACGAAGTGTAGAAAAAAATTAATTCGCGTAACATGGAGACTGTTTGCATTAATTGTTTTCTAAGACCTTGTTGGATGGTCGCCCTTGTATATGGCATAGAACCGTTGCTTGTTGTTGCTGCTGCAAAAACACAGATTATATATTTGAAAACGATAATTTAAGAAATAAATATATTAAATTTATTTCTTTTATGGAAATCTGCCATTTATATGGCGTGGCAAGCTTTAACAGGTTTAGGGGAATATGCAGTTTGTATTGGGAGGTTCGTCACATACAAAGGTGATATGTGATACAAAGGTGAATGTCATAGCTGCACTTTTACACTTCGTTTACTCGACTGCTATAACTTTTGTCAATAACAACAAAATTAGTCTTATTACAATACTACGAAACCAACATTTTTATGTGAAAATGAATATTGGACAGAATCTTCTAATGAGAAATATCACACTTGTGAACCGCCGGGGAGGTTGGAGGTCTCCCTTTCCGGCGACAGGTCGTTAAACCTGCTCACTGTCAAGATGGCTTAAATGTTACTTCTTCCCTATCCCGCGGTAACGAGATTTAATTGTTCGGATCGAGTGGAGGAGGGAGGAGTGCCGTCGGTAAGATGACAGGCGATATACGAGTAAAGAAAACACCAATTTAACAAGGAAACAACGATTTATTAGCTATTTACATAGACGGTACAATAACGATTATCGAGGGTAGATTCTGAGTCCCTAAAACGCGAAGGACCGAGAGAGAGTTCACAAAAATTTGTTCCATACCTCTTTATGTCTTTAAATATTCTTGAGGAAAAAGATTATATCCAACGGGTTTGAACTGGTAGGATAAGGGTAATAATTTCTCAGGACACAATATATCGATAGGACACAGTATATCAATAGGACACAATATTTGAGGAAATTGTAGTTGGCGGTTGATGAACGACTCCCCCGAAAGGGGGAAGCAAGTGGCTTTTATAGTTTCGTCGTGGGAGAATGGTCATGTGACCAATTGTTGTGAGGTAAAAAGTACTCGGATGGGTCAAAGTTGTCCCCGGGACCATGCTAACTATCAACTTTGGAGTTGGAATGTGGGATTATTTTCGAAATGGACGGATGTTTACTTTGAACGAAAGGGGAGATTAGAATTTTTCTTTTTTTTTAAATTAGATTTTATTTTAGGGTTTAAAGAAAAATTTAATTGCGGGTTTAGGAAAATGCGGGATATAAATCGGAAAAATCGGTAAAAATTCCGGATTTCACAAACTCATTACCGCCCTTATTGGTGTAGTAATAATTATAATGTTTCAAATTATAAATGTGATTTTCTATTATCCCGATTTTGAAGAAAAAGCGAAGTTTCAATCGGAGCCTCTGTTTTGTAGTGTTAACTTTGATGTTGCTGTAAGCCTAATAATAGGAGGAATTGTTCATGGCTTATTGTTAACTGGTACATTGCACAAACAGTTCGAAGAACTTAAGCAATTAAAAGAAACGCCAGTAATTTAAAAATTAAACTACGAAATTTAATGACGGGTCATGGAGAGTTGTGGATTTATGTAAATCTATTGAATATACGAAATTTAAGTTTGTAGTTTTTGTTGTTTTCTTCGAAATTCTCTTGGCTACAACTTTCTTATACCATGCATTTTTCTTTTTTGACACTCATGAGGTTGTACGATTATGGATGTTTCTTTTAATGGTTGGTGTTACCTTCGTTTGCATTATTTCTGCGTATTCGCTGTGTTGCATGCCATTTACGGTAATTATTAGACTTGTTTCTTAAATTAGCTGTTAATGATTTGTACGCTGTAAAAATTATAATAATACGAATTACTGTAAAGCAGTCTTACTGTATTAGTCAATTGCTAAATTCAACAGTTTAGTATTTTCTTTTATATGTTTTTATTCTACAGTATAGAAATAAACGATGCTGTCAGTCATTTATCTGTGAAAAAGATAAATTTGTATATGCCGTTTGTACTAATAACGAGCAATTGTTTATTGTGACATTGTAACAATGTTGGGCGGCGATTTTTAATCATATTTTTAATTTATTTAATTTAATTTAAAATATATGCTTTCTGCCTAAGATTAGTAGTAGCTTGCTCTTGTACACTATACTTTTCATTTAACAATAGAGTCGTGCCAATAAACTGCTTTTAATAGCTTTCATCTTTCAATAGTTTCCTATGTGTGACGCTCATCAAACAATTAGACGCAGGCCACGTAGCCAATCAGAAAAAACGACATTAATTGCAATTGCGTACAGTCTACAAGTGTTCCTCAGCTACAGTTTATGCTATCAAAGTGTAATCGCTGAACTTTAAAACTCTAATAGACACACCAATCCGTACAGAAAAAAACCACAAATATATATATTTTTTTCATTTTTCGACGTTTCAACGATCGATAAGTCCAAAAATGTATAAGTCTTGGGAAGGGTCATTGTTTGATTGGTAACTAAACTTTTCTTCTGTTATATATAATAACCGAGAAAGTATTACAACACGAAAATATATTTTTATATTTTAATTAATAGCTATAATATGCCTACATATTAACATAAGCCTATTTATATTTAATTATAATAAACATTATTTTAAATTTTAATTTATGACTTAAATTCAAAATGGTTTTTTAATTTGAACCTTTTAACCAAATGATTACAAAGAGGTATACACAACAGCGATAGCATACATGTTAATACGAGGCATACACAACCAGTAAGAAATACGCAAGGAAAATGACGGATCTAGCCCTAGATTCTAAAATAAGAAACGGAAGTTTCTTGATTTATATGTATTGGCAAGTTTGAGATGAACCTGATAGGTGTCCTTATTGTTGAGCAGTATGCTGTGATCGCGTGGCCAGTCGTCGGAGTATGTTGAAGTCAGTAGTTTAATTTCGATCTTCTCAGTTTCCAGAATAGGACAACTAAAAATATAATTATCTACGTTGTCTGAAATGGCACAAGTAACGCAATTTCAGTCATTGCTTCTTTCAAAACTTTTAAGATAGAAAAGTGGAATCTTGTGATAACTGATGTGAAGATATGATCGTGCATTATACTCTAGCCACTTGAATCTAGGCCTCATATACTTTATGCAAATCTGCAGAAAGTTTGAAAGTTTGTCCCCATATGCTTCACATATAATTAATCGGAGCTTCCCCTAAGGATTTCATATATGTCTCGTAATTCATCTATCTAACTTCGTTCTCGAAACTACGGAAATACAGACAGAACAATAGTGGGCATATATCTCTACAATTTTTTCATATTGCAGCCCAAATATTGTCAAATATTGGGCGTATAAAAGTCACAATCGAGTTCATAAAACAAGAGTTAATCAGCGGAAGAGTAATTAGAAAGAGTCACCTTTGCGTTGGTAACTATGCTATGCACCCGCAATAAATCTTATATTACAATCGTCTACTATCATCTACCGTTCGTATAACCGCAATAAATATAATCAAATATTAAACCCACAAATATTAATAAAGAATTTTGGTTACTGAGTCATACATTCTTCCAAAGCTAACAGCCACTATCGATGCCACTATATGTGCACATTCTAAGAATGACAGAGCTAACGTTTTATATAATGACTTTCCCTACTTGTATAAACATTAATATTTCAGGAAAGCAGCGGCATATTTTATATAGAAAATTTATTTTATTTTACACAAACGAGTAGAACTAACTGTTATTCTATCTTTCCTTATTATTCTCACTTCGCATAAGTTGCAAAAGAAATGGTATTAGTAAAGTTATATTAAGATATATAGAGGTTTTATAATTACTCTATATTACTAGAGCGGCACAATTAGTAGAATCTACCAGATTATTTTCCTAAAGAAATTAATCATACGTAAAGCTTCTAAAGTCGCTTTTGTGATTGATAGTACATTACATAAACACACTCCATTAAGAAATAATTAGTAATTTTAATTTATAAAATTGATTTTTACGATATATTTAATAATTATAATGCATTTAGAAATGAGAAAACCCACTTTTAAATTATACTAATCACTATACAATAGAAAATAAATCCAGTAACATAAATCATCTAAAAATAGACTACGTGCAGGAAAAAGTTACTTCCTTCATGTAATTACATCGTCAAAATGCAGAGAAAAATTATCCACAAAAGGTTGCTTAAAAATTTATCAAAATAATTTCACAAGTCTACGATCATTTAAAGAAACAAAACACTAACAATAATAGACATTTTAAACAGTTTCATTAATTATTCTTAAACTCAATAATCTACCTGTTTAACTATTTCAGACCTTGAATCTTTCCATTCATTTGTTTCCAATTTTAAATTATTCATGGCTAAAGTTCGAAGACACCAAATATGTCTTAGTTGTCTGTTGCAGCCTTACATGTCCACTGCAATAATCTACGGTTGGAACTTTTTTACTCCATGTTACTGTCGACAGTTTCATTCCGAGCCTATCTTGCTGCAAAAGTTCTTATACTTTGTGAAATTTGTACATTGGGAATATTCTTTTTTAATATTTTTCATTACAATTCCTTTTGTAGGAAAATACATGCCATGTTTTGGCAGATATTCAATAGTGGATTATAATATCTTCGTCCGGATCTGCTTTATTATAATATATGTGGCTATGTCGCTCACTTTTTCTATTAATAAACGCGAAAAAGCGAATCCGATTACCATATTAATGAAAGCCGAATATTTGCCAATTGAAGAATTAAATTCTTTAATTCACAATATTGCTATCATCGTGCTCGTAATTTTGTTGTGAATTAATTGTCTATTGTCAATTTTTAAAATTAGTTTTATATACTCCAGCTTTAGATACGAGAAAAATTTCTTTCAATGCCATCGATAAATTACTTTTACTACATTAAATATTTTTGATATTTTTCAGATGCAAACTTCGTTTCAAGATATCCGAAGATTTTCTGAATGCAATTTGTCGCTTAAACAGAAATTGAAAGTGAGTAACCTTTTAAAGTTTTTGGTTTATTAATGCGATATTTTGAAAAATATTTTTTTTTCAGATTCTAAACTTCATAAAGAGATTTGGAAAAGTGCCATTATGTATATCAATAAGTGGCTACTTCAATGTTTCGAAAAAGTTTCCAGTTAAGGTACTTTTGTAACATTTTTATCTAAAGTTTCGTAAACAATCGTTATTTTATGTACTTAATTAAAATGATTATTGTACATGGCCAATGCTCTTTATTCTATATTTTCGGGACTTCTAAAACTGAGATCGTCAACTACATTTTAAGATCTTCTCTGTGGGAAACCGTAATATTATTGTGTTATATTCTCTAAAATCCGAATTAGACGTGCGTGTGAGTCTTCTCCGTTTATTAATAAATCTCGAAAAACTTTTTAATTCGGGTGTTTGAAACAGTTACATAACAGTGGAAAACATTAGAATACATAAAACATGAAGATTTCCGTTGTGATGACAGGACAGTGTTGAGTGTAATTGCTGACATATTCAAGAAACATTATAACAATTCGTTTAAATCGGTATTGGCCCAGATCGGTAGCATGCAGTTACAGCAGAGGAAAAGAAAAAAGCTAGGTAACGTGACGCCATCTTGTAGGGATAACGGGCGTAAATCTGGTTTCTTTATTTTGAACTCTGGTAACTTTTCCGTACTTTAACAGAAATTTACCAAACTCTGAAAAAATATGAAACAACTGTATGGCTTTATATTCCAGAAAACAGCATTCAAAAGTGTCAAAATACTTTTTAGTTATTCAAGGTGAAATACACGAAAGGCGACACTTTGATTTTTTAAAATATACCATTCTTCTGAGTTAATTATATTTTCTAAATTGTAATTTATGCACATTGCAGGCATTGACTGAGCATTACTACCTCAAAATCATCTAAATTTAATGTGAAGAGTTTTCTTTAAAAAGTATACACGAAAGTGCGAAGGTTACTGCAGAAGCTTGGGCAAACCCTAACAATAAATAAAACAAATAAATATAAAATATAAAATAAATTTGTTCGATTAAAAACCACTGCTATAAACATGTAAATTATGTCATATAATTATTTATTCACACATACAAATTGTAAGTCTTGATCAAAAGCATAATATAATTTTTGTAATTTATTATAAAATTAAACTAAAGACATTAAAAACTGACAATTTTTTTATTTTTTGCTGCATTAACTTTACACTTTTGTCCAAAATTTCTATAATAGCATAAAGACTGTCAAAACTAAATATTGCGTGAATCTCATACATTTTCGGAATGTTGGAAAGTAATAAATTTCATTATTTGTGCATAAAAATCGTGTATTATTTGCATAAAGACATAAAACCCAAGATTATTTTCAATTGAAAATTAAGTAGACATATTTTAATTGTTTGTGAATACTCACAGCACCACCAGAGGATTCGAAGCAATAGCTCAAAATAGCTACAGGATAGTATAGTTATTGTAAAAAAAATTTGTATCATTGTTTTAATGTAAAAAACGCCGGATCCTAAATTAAAAGATTGGCGTTTGATTAGTTTTAACTTTGTTTTAATTTTTTCAAAAATCTATTTATTGTGTTTTCTGAAGAATTTATTATATCTTCAAAGCTTACTTACTGTTACTTCTGTGTTGGATGACAAAAAAAATTAAAGTAAAAGACTTTAAAATATATCTACTTAATTTTCATTATTTATGTTTCATTATGTTTACAAACATGCTTTTGCTAATGACTCAGAGTATGACACATAGAACATATAAGTCAATTAACATGTTTAGAGATAATGAGAAGATATTTCTAAGATTTCGATTTAGCGTTTGTTGTGAGTTTTTTTAAATAAAATGCTGATTCTCTGGTAGATTCCATCAACGATTTCGCTCGAACATTAAGCAAAAACATCTGTCAACGATGACTCGAACTCCAGTCGAAATTATGTGCAAAGTTGACGTCACTTGACTTGAAGGTATTCACGGAGTAACTCGACTTAACTTAAGTCTTGATATTTTTGATGAAACGAAAGTACTTAGTGGAATATCAAATTTTTCGCAACTTATCATTTTAATAATTTGCTGTTCTCCGTCATTTCTATCACGGTTGTTTTCTGACCGAAGAAATCCTAACTTCACACAATTTTTATGTTCTTCTAAATTTGCCGATTTAGCCTAAATATAGGGAAAATTTACGTCAGGAAAACTAATGAATCGGAAGTTCGTATGTGAAAATAGATTTGGACATTGGATCAGGATTTCCATTTGAGTAAACCAATGCTTACAAAGTTTCAGCCTGTGTTTCCTAGAAAAGACAGTTCCTAACATTGGACTAAATAGAACCCGCAGAAGGTCCAAATGTTGCTAATCATACTTGATGATAAGTCCCTCGACGATTGATTGCTAGTGAATCGACGGACCGGAGCTCGGTTTGTCCGGTTTAATTTCGAATCATGTGGGATAGATTTCTATAATGTAGGCATCCAGAAACTTTTTTTCTGGGCTCATCAAATGCCTTGAGGTCCAAGGTAACTATGTCAAAAAGTAAATAAACATATGCTTTATCTTCTTATACCTCAGAATTAATTAAAATACTTTAGAAATATTTTCTAGACGTTTCGTTTACAAAACTGCATTATAAAATTCCATTAATGTAAGAGAAATGAGAAAATATTCTCTTACATAATGATATTAATTGCGATGCTTTTAAAATATTTCAGTATGTCATGGAAAATCTATAAAAGTTAAGTAACTAAGTACACTAATTAAAATAGATCAGGAAGTGTAATTAAGGGCGTTTTACATTTTTGACTCTTACTTCAATTAGTGCATCTCGGTTAACTGAATACATATATTATACTCCAGAAACATTAACAAAAGTGGTCGTTACGTACATGTAGTTTCAAGGAGAAGTTCTTAATTAAAAACCAATTGTATAATTAACTGAAAAAATCCACGTAACAAAGTAATAATAATTTCTATCAGTTCCATTTTTATTTAAAATAATCCATTTTCAATTTATTTTTTTATTTCAGAAACTCCAGTTGATCCGTTTCTAGTTTTGGAATTTATCCATGGCCGAGTTTCGTAGATACAAAATATGTCTTAGATGTCTGTTGCAGCCTTACATGTCCACCGCAATAATCTACGGTTGGAATTTTTTCTATCCATGCTACTACTGTAGGAAGATTCATTCCAAATCTAACATTCTGCAAAAGTACTTTTTATGTTTTGTGGAATTTGTACATTGGGAATATTCTTTTTTAATATTTTTTATGACAATTCCTTTCGTAGGAGAATACATGCCTTGCTTTGGCTGGTATTCAATAGTGGATTATGATATCTTCGTCAGAATCTGCTTTACCATAATATATGTGGCTATGTCGCTCACTTTTTCTGTTAACAAACGCGAAAAAGCGAATCCGATTATCATATTAATGACACCCGAATATTTGCCAATTGAAGAATTAAATACTTTAATTCACAATATTGCTATCATCATGCTCATAATTCTGTTATGTTTCACTTGTGTATTGTCAATTTTTAATATTAGTTTTATATATCCAGCTTTAGATACGAGTAATGAACATGATTTAATGAATCTCTTCTGCATTATAGAATTCGGTGTTTCAATAAACTTCATTATTGGAGGATTGATTCATTTCTTATTCCTTATGATATTTTTATATTTAGTTGTGAAGAAAGGATTTCAAAATGTTTCAAATAATTTAACTTTACTTGATAAGAACAATGCGAATTTAAGTTTAAAATTAGAAGAGATAATTTTGCAACATGCTGAATTTTGGAGTTTCGTCAATCAGATTAACACAAAATTTAGTCTATTATCTGTAATATTGTATTTCTCACTTTTAGTAGAAACTAGTCTCGTGTATTATGTATTTATCTTCACTGAATTTAACTCGATAATCAGATTTATTCTTCTTGTAATTGTTATTTTAATTTCAATTGTATGCCTTTCACTGGGATACACATTCTCAACATTTACATCTACGGTATTATATTAATTTATTTCAATGCCATCGATAAATTTCTTTTACTACATTAACTATTTTTGATATTTTTCAGATGCAAACTTCGTTTCAAGATATCCGAAGATTTTCTGAATGCGATTTGTCGCTTNTCTGCTTTACCATAATATATGTGGCTATGTCGCTCACTTTTTCTGTTAACAAACGCGAAAAAGCGAATCCGATTATCATATTAATGACACCCGAATATTTGCCAATTGAAGAATTAAATACTTTAATTCACAATATTGCTATCATCATGCTCATAATTCTGTTATGTTTCACTTGTGTATTGTCAATTTTTAATATTAGTTTTATATATCCAGCTTTAGATACGAGTAATGAACATGATTTAATGAATCTCTTCTGCATTATAGAATTCGGTGTTTCAATAAACTTCATTATTGGAGGATTGATTCATTTCTTATTCCTTATGATATTTTTATATTTAGTTGTGAAGAAAGGATTTCAAAATGTTTCAAATAATTTAACTTTACTTGATAAGAACAATGCGAATTTAAGTTTAAAATTAGAAGAGATAATTTTGCAACATGCTGAATTTTGGAGTTTCGTCAATCAGATTAACACAAAATTTAGTCTATTATCTGTAATATTGTATTTCTCACTTTTAGTAGAAACTAGTCTCGTGTATTATGTATTTATCTTCACTGAATTTAACTCGATAATCAGATTTATTCTTCTTGTAATTGTTATTTTAATTTCAATTGTATGCCTTTCACTGGGATACACATTCTCAACATTTACATCTACGGTATTATATTAATTTATTTCAATGCCATCGATAAATTTCTTTGACTACATTAACTATTTTTGATATTTTTCAGATGCAAACTTCGTTTCAAGATATCCGAAGATTTTCTGAATGCGATTTGTCGCTTAAACAGAAATTGAAAGTGAGTAACCTTTTAAAGTTTTTGGTTTATTAATGCGATATTTTGAAAAATATATTTTTTTTTTCAGATTCTGAACTTCATGAAGAGATTTGGAAAAGTGCCATTATGTATATCAATAAGTGGCTACTTCAATGTTTCGAAAAAGTTTCCAGTTAAGGTACTTTTTAAACATTTTTATCTAAAGTTTCGTAAACAATCGTTATTTTATGTACTTAATTAAAATGATTATTTTAGATGGCCAATGCTCTTTATTCTATATTTTCGGGACTTCTAAAACTGAGATCGTCAACTACATCTTAAGAACTTCTCTGTGGGAAACCGTAATATTATTGTTATATTCTCTAAAAACCGAATTCGACGTGCGTGTGAGTCTTTTCCGGTTATTAATAAATTTCGAAAAACTTTTTAATTCGGGTGTATGAAACAGTTACATAACAATGGAAAACATTAGAATACATAAAACATGAAGATTTCGATGTGATGACAGGACAGAGTTAAGTGTAACTGCGGATATGTTTAAGAAACATTATGACAATTCGTTTAAATCGGTACTGCCCTGGCAAAAAGTTACAGCAGAGGCAAAGAAAAGAGCTAAGTAACGTGACGCCATCTTGTAGGGATGACAGGAGAAAATCTGGTTTCTTTATTTTGAACTATGATAACTTTTTCGTAGTTTAACAAAAATTTACCAAACTGCAAAAATATGAAACAACTGTGTGGCTTTATATTCCAGAAAAAATGTCAGCATACAAAAATGGCAAAATACTTTTTAGTTATTAAACGTGAAATACGCGAAAGGCGACACTTTGATTTTTTTAATATAGGTTTATACCATTTTTCTGAGTTAATTTTATTATCTAAACTGTAATTTATGCACATTGCAGGCTTTGTCTGGCATAAATACTTCAAAATCATCTAAATTTAACGTGGAAAGTTTTCTTAAAAAAGTATACACGAAAGTGCGAAAGTTACTGCAGATGCTTGGGCGAAATACACGTAAAAACCAAAGTAGCAATAACAGAAACATAAGAATCTAAACTGGAAACCAAGCTTCAACAAGAATAAGCATCCGGTTAATCAGAATACCGACGGGGCATCCCTCTCAAACCCNACTCAATGCGATCTTCATCTCCACAGACTAAACCTATGTCTTCAATGGTGCTTCTTCCTGCATTCAACTCAGGCTTTCAATATCTTCAGCTATTAAGAAGACCAGGAAATACTTGCAAGTGTCAACCAACTGTCGGACAACCTGCTTTGCAGGAAATTGCCAGTCTCCCATTGAAAATTGCAATGTGTATTGTATTGGTAGTGGTTGCAAGCCCCCATCTAGGGTACTTTTGTTTAGTACACGCTGTTTATTTTCTTCCTTAGTGAGGATATTCAGTCCCCATTGCAAGTTGCAATGTTTCATACATTTGTTCACATACCACTAGTTTGGCACGCTTTTGTGTTGTCAGCTTTTTTTTTTTTTAACATGTGGTGTTTTTTCAGCATATGCTCATTGTTTTATGCCCTGTGTTAATGGTCTTGTCAGTCTCCCATTACAAGTCACAACATTTTGTCTATTCACTGCGTGAGAGTCACTTGCTTATGACGCTTCTGTAATATGGGCATCTATTCTGTTTGTACTGTACATATTATTTATTGTCTTGATATAAGGAACTTTGTCACTTTCCCCATTGCAACTACAATGGGTATTGTAAATATATTATGTTTGCGTGCCCATCACTTAGGGCTTCTGTAATTCTTAACTACTGTTCCACAATTGAATATAAATTTTTAATTTTGTTCTAAATAAAAGTGATGCAGGTGCTCTTGGGACTTCTATTTCATCCCCTTTCCTATCCTTCTTTATAATTTCACCTTCAGTCTCTTCCTCTAAATCAGGGGTGTCCAACCTGCGGCCCAATAAACGTGTAAACAAAACTGACAATTTTTTTATATTTAGCTGCATTAACTTTACACTTTTGTCCAAAATTTCTATAATAGCATAAAGACTGTCAAAACTAAATATTGCGTGAATTTTTGCTGCATTAACTTTACACTTTTGTCCAAAATTTCTATAATAGCATAAAGACTGTCAAAACTAAATATTGCGTGAATCTCATACATTTTCGGAATGTTGGAAAGTAATAAATTTCATTATTTGTGCATAAAAATCGTGTATTATTTGCATAAAGACATAAAACCCAAGATTATTTTCAATTGAAAATTAAGTAGACATATTTTAATTGTTTGTGAATACTCACAGCACCACCAGAGGATTCGAAGCAATAGCTCAAAATAGCTACAGGATAGTATAGTTATTGTAAAAAAAATTTGTATCATTGTTTTAATGTAAAAAACGCCGGATCCTAAATTAAAAGATTGGCGTTTGATTAGTTTTAACTTTGTTTTAATTTTTTCAAAAATCTATTTATTGTGTTTTCTGAAGAATTTATTATATCTTCAAAGCTTACTTACTGTTACTTCTGTGTTGGATGGCAAAAAAAATTAAAGTAAAAGACTTTAAAATATATCTATTTAATTTTCATTATGTTTACAAACATGCTTTTACTAATGATTCAAATCATGACACATAGAACGTATATTATAAGTCAATTATTATGTTTAGAGATAATGATGCGTGCTATTTAAAATGAGGATTTCAATATCTGTACCACTTATGAAGATCTTTCTAAGATTTCGATTTAGCGGTTTCTGAAGATTAAATTCCATTACTGTTACTTGCTATAAATTTGGTTTATAAAACGTGATACGCAAAATCAGTAATGTTTGTTGCGAGTTTTCTTGAATAAAACTCTGACTCTCTGGTAGATTCCGTCAACGATTTCGCTCGAACATTAAGCAAAAAAAATCTGTCAACGATGACTCGAACTCCAGTCGAAATTATGTGCAAAGTTGACGTCACTTGACTTGAAGGTATTCACGGAGTAACTTGACTTAAGTCTTGATATTTTTGATGAAACGAGAGTACTTAGTGGAATATCAAATTTTTCGCAACTTATCATTTTAATAATTTGCTGTTCTCCATCATTTCTATCACGGTTATTTTCTGACCGAAGAAATTCTTACTTAACACAATTTCCATGTTCTTGTGAAATTGCCGATTTAGCCCAAAAATAGCAAAAATTTACGTCAGGAAGACTAGTGGATCGGAAGATCGTATGTGAAAATAGATTTGGACATTGGGTCAGGATTGCCATTTGAGTAAACGAATGCTTCAAAGTTTCAGCCTGTGTCTCCTAGGAAAGACAGTTCCTGACATTTGTCTAAATAGATCCCGCAGCAGGTCCAAATGTTGCTAATCATACTTGATGATAAGTCCCCTTGACGGTTGATTGCTGGTGAACCGACGGACCGGAGCTCGGTTCGTCCGGTTTAATTTCGAATCATGTGAGAACTTAGGAACATCTGAGGTGTTCTTCCAACAGTGTCAGAAAAAACAATACAATAATATTAAGGACAAGAGTATAATTCCTGATGAAAGTCTGATCGTCAGGAAAAGACGGATCACGAGATGAGAATTTTCTATAAGATTACAATTCTCGAGAACGGATCTTATCTTTTGGGAGAGAAACTAGTGTTTTTCAGACTCGAATTTTTAAGGGTTCTCTCCTTGATCCCGCATTTCGATTGATCGCCGATACTGTCATCGTATTTCAATCTGTCCATTCTTGTCTCCGGATGATAAATCTAGACCTTTCAAATCGCGAAAGAGATGGACATTGATGTAATCGTTTTGACGTAAAGAAATTAGAATCGTGTTTGCGAGACATTACCCAATTAAATAAATCATTTCGCATTATCGCTGCTTAACTTTATGTTATTCTTTCATTCAAAAAGTGAGAATTGAACATTCCCGTCGAACATACGTTAACATTTTATCAAGTAATTACGAATTCGATTACACATATTACTAATGGTCATTGCACTCATTACGTTTTTAACTGTTTTTTATGGTTTCCCTGTGTTATTAAAAGAGTACTGTAATGCTAACTGTAGGTTCGGCCAGTCGTAAATAGGAAGGTCAAATGGGAAGACACATTTATACAATAAATGAAAAAACTCCTGCAGTTTTCGACCTGCCCGAATTCGTTTCTTGTTCCCCAAATCGAGAGACTGTTGTCTTAACCGTTTGGTCATTCGACTGTCACCTCAGTATATCAGTCATTAAATTGTCAAGATACAGGTTGAAATTTAATACATCGAAATTAATAAAATATCAATGATTGGTTTCAAATAATGACCTGCAGTTTGTATATTATGTCGTGCAGAATCTTATTACCTGTCATCAACTTTCTGATATTCATTTCCATAATAATTCAGAAGAGAGTATAAGTTTAGAAGTTAAGTAATTTCCATTACAGAGAGTCTGTAGTAATGTAAATCGATTGGCAATTAAAAGTTATGTACACACCATTAGCAATAGTACAACAAACCAGCGAACGAAATAAGTTTTCAATGCAAATTCATCATGTTCAATACATTAATGATCATTTTCCCATGCGTTTACTTTATTGAATAACCTATAATGAACGAATTTTAATGTTCATACATGAATAATTTACTGTAATAATTATCATAGATATTAGCAAACACACTTATTAATAACTTTGTACATTTTTATGTTAATTAATTTATTCACTAAGAGACAATTAATAACAGTCATCTAATAAGCAGTAATTTCAGTGGTGATGCCACTACCTTCCTGAAATATTAATGCGTACAGCAAACACGAGAATTTTATCTACATGCTGTGGTCTGTATAGATGTTAACAATTATTATATTGCTAACTGATCTAATTAAAAAGTTACAGAATAGTGTTAAGTAGCAGATGTTCCAGTTTCACTGAATAAAACCGATTACAGATTATCTATTCATGGCAGACATTTAGTTAAACTATTTTAAGTTTGAAAATTTATTAATGGCTGAGTTTCGTAGATACAAAATATGTCTTAGTTGTCTGTTGCAGCCTCATATGTCCAGTGCGCTAATTTATGGGTGGTACTTTTTCGTTCCATGCTACTACTGTGGATACTTAAATTTCAAATATAAATTATTACAAAAATTCTTTTTATGCTTTGTGGAATTTGTAATTTGGCAGTTCTTTTTATTACTACTTTTCATGACAATTCTGTCTGTTGCAGAAAACACACCTTGCTTCGACTGGTATTCAGTAGTAGATTATAACATCTTTCTCAGGATCTGCATTTCCATATTATATTTAGCTACGGCGCTCTGTTTTTCGCATATAAAACGCAAGAAAATAAATCCTATAATAATATTAATGGAACCAGATAATTTGTCAATTGAAGATTTAAACAAGTCAATTCACAAAATTATTATCGTCATGCTTATAATTCTGTTATGTTTCACTTGTGCATTGCCAATTTTCAATATCTATGTCACATATTCAGTACTACATAACAGTAACAAATATGATTCAATGAATCTTTTCTGCATTATAGAACTCGGTGTCTTAACAAATTTTAGTACTGGATGATTGATTCATTTCTTATTCATCCTGATATTTTTTTATTTAGTTGTGAAGAAAGGATTTCAAAAAGTCTCAAATGATTTAATTTCACTTGATAAGAACAATTCAAATTTAAGTTTTAAAATAGAACAGATAATGTTGCAGCATTCCGAATTTTGGGTCTTTGTCAATCAGATTAACACACAGTTTAGTTTATTACCTGTAATATTGTATTCCACAGTTCTATTAGAAACTAGTCTCTTGTATTATGTATTTATCTTCACTGAATTGAACTCGATAATCAGATTTATTCTTCTTGTACTTATTATTTTAGTTTCAATCGTGTGCCTTTCACTGGGTTACACATTTTCAACACTTACATCTACAGTATGATATTAATTTTTCTTTTGAAACTATTGCTAAATTACTTTTACTACACTTAATTTTCATATTTTTCAGATGCAGACCTCGTTTCAAGATATTCGAAGGTTTTCTGCGTGCGATTTGTCGCTTGAACAGAAACTAAAAGTGAGTTTTACTTTAACTCTTTTATTTGTTATAAAGATAATATTAAAATGTATTTTATTTATTCAGATTTTAAACTTCATGAAGAGATTTGGAAGAGTGTCATTATTTATATCAATAAGAAACTATTTCAACGTTACGAGAAAGTTTCCAGTTAAAGTATTTTTATTTTTTTAATATTTTTATCTCTAAATATGTGTATAAACTTTTTTTATTTCATATATTTCATACGATTTCTTTTAGATGGCTAAAGCACTTCATTCTATATTTTCGGGCCTTCAGAAACTTAGGACAGCCTCTGCAAATTGAAAATTTTCCATTTAGGTGTTATTCCGAAGATATAAACCACGTTTTAAATTTTCATTTGTTTTGTCTACAATGAGCAAAAAATTACTTTATATATCTTCTGCTGTGTTCAGTATGCAGAAGCAAAATTACCAAATATTACTTTTTATTGACGAACCATTCGGCGCATTATAATGTTGTCGGTAGAACCCTATTCTTTGAACTGGGATTAACCGAGTGACCTTCTTATCTAAGGTATTCATTTTAATGGAAAATGAATTTTCTGTTTTTTGTCTTTATCCCTTACATTGTCTGCGTATTTTTTTTCTGCTATGATATAGCTGAATTTTGTACCATTCGTTTGTTGAAAAATGAACGTTGTTCCTCTTCAAGGTTTTCACGTTTTATAAATATTTATAACACGTAACAGAAACGTTACAACCTGTCAGAATAATATTCAAATGCAGACTTATCTGTAAGTGTCATTATAGAAAATAATGACACTTACAGATAATCTGAGATGTAAAAAAATTGCCAAAAATCGAAACTTATGACAATCTGGATGACAGTGAAAGTTTTTGCTTACAAGTTTTTCCTTTGTAAAGAACAGCTTGGCTCTACAAAGAGAATTGTAGAAACAAATTATAAAAACCCTGTGAGTCAAATTATCTACAAATTACAAAACGGTAATTTCCGAAAGGAATAACAGTTGCGCGATTGATTTAATGGCATATGACAATATAACACAAAAACTTCACCAGAGGCATCCCACTTGGCATATTACCATATGCCAAGTGGGACATCTCTAGTGAAGTCCCACCAGAAACTGTCCCCTGTTTATATTTCAGACATGTGAAGAAAACCCAGGGAACTACACATGTTAGCGTTTTGGAGAAGAGCGAACCCGTGACCATTTAATCTAGTGTTCAGTGATTTTATTCACACGGCCACAGGTGAGCAATGCAGGTTGGATAGCCACTGGTATGGAAGACTTCAAATCGAAACCAGACAAGTCAACAAATCCAAATATTTTTGAAGAGAGTGATTCATTTTAGATTTGTTGGGTCCTGTCCCTTACCACCCAGCTTCTACATTGTGGACCTGGATGAATTCACCAAAAGCTTGAATAAAGGCCTTAAATTATATATGATGTAAATGTAAATTAATATGTTATTGAATGTAAATTATATAATCAATATATATTATAAAGGTGAGTGTACAATGAGCGTGCCGCTAAAACTCAAAAACAAGTCCCAGTATGATCAAGGAAATTATATGGTGTAATAGCCCTCTATCCCCTCTATCCTCCATTGTAATAACAAATACAGAGATAAAATTTTGTTGAAAAAAATATATACTTTTTACCACATTACGTATACAATTATTTAGCATAACCATGAAACGCAACCATAAATAATTACATTACGAGTTACCACCAACTACTTAATAACTAACAAAAATATAACTTCAGAAGCTTTGGAATAAACATACATTATTTGAAAAACTCATAATACTTATATTACAATAGATAAAGTGCTTTAAAAACCTGTAAAAAAATTACTGCTATGCAGTCGTAAATTAGTAATTTCTCATATTATTAATATCGAAATTGCAAGTAATCAAGATAAGCAAGCAATATCATCTATAACAATAAAATTTATTATAGAAATTTTCATTATCTAATGGTAAATCCATCAAAGACGATTATCTAACATTGCACTAATTAAAGTAGTAATACCACTGCAGTCTAATTAATTCACATTTAGATGACTAACTCTCACTTTAATTAGTGCATTTTTATTAATTCAATGAGAAATATAGTGGTACTGCTACTATATTCCTGCAATAACATTACTTAATAAAAGCAGAAGCGGTTCGAAAATACTGCTGCATGAAATAATTTTTAAAAATTATTCTACAAAGTATCTGAAAAAATCCAATTAACAAAATAATAATAATTTCTATCAATTCCATTTTTATTTAAAGTAATCCATTATAATTTTTTTCTATTACAGACACTCCAGTTGATCCGTTTCTAGTTTCGGAATTTACTCATGGCCGAGTTTCGTAGATACAAAATATGTCTTAGATGTCTGTTGCAGCCTTACATGTCCACTGCAATAATCTACGGATGGAATTTTTTCTATCCATGTTACTACTGTAGGAAGATTCATTCCGAATCTAACTTTCTGCATAAGTACTTATGCTTCGTGGAATTTGTATGTTGGGAACATTCTTTCTTATTATTCTTGATGACAATTCCTATTCTGGCTGAAAACACACCTTGCTTTGGTTGGTATTCAATAGTCGATTATAATATCTTCGTCAGGATCTGCATTTCTCTTATATTTTTGGCTACGTCGCTAACTTTTTCTGTTGTTAAACGCAATAAAGCGAATCCGATTATCGTATTAATAGAGCCAGATAATTTGCCAATTAAAGAATTAACCAAGTCTTTTCACAAGATTGGCATTTTCATGCTCATAACACTTTTATTTGTCACTTTTTCTGTACCAATTTATAATCTTATTATCATATATCCAGCATTAGATACAACTAACCAAACTGATTTTCTCAATCTTTTTTGTAGTATACAATTGGGAGTTTCAACAAACTTTGTTGCTGGTGGATTGATTCATATTTCATTTATTCTTATATTTATTTACTTGATTATGAAGAAAGGATTTCAAAAAGTATCAAATGATTTAATTCTAGTGAACAGTAATAATTCGAATTTAAGTTCAAAATTAGAAGAGATAATCATGCAACATGCCGAACTTTGGAACTTCGTTAATAACATCAATACTGATTTTAATTTACTATCTCTAATATTGTATTTCACAATTCTAGTAGAGACTAGTCTTCTGTATTATATATTTATTTTCACCGAATTGAACTTAATAGTCAGATTTATTTTTCTCCTATTTGTCATTATAGTTTCAATCGTATGCCTTTTTTTGGGTTACGCATGTTCAACACTTACATCTGCTGTATGATATCATTTTCTTTCAAAGTTATCACTAAATTACTTTTATTATATTTAATTATTTTTGGTGTTTTTCAGATGCAGACCTCGTTTCAAGATATCCGAAAATTTTCTGAATGCGATTTGTCGCTCGAACAGAAACTAAAAGTGAGTTTTGATACCTCTAAATACCTCAATTCATTAAATGACATATTGAAATATATTTACTTACAGATTTTAAACTTCATGAAGAGATTTGGAAAAGCGTCATTATGTTTGTCAATAAAAGGATACTTCAATGTTACAAAAAAATTTCCAGTCAAGGTATTTTTTAAGTTTTATATCTAAAATTCCGTAATTAATATGCATTTTATATTCTTAACACGATCCTTTCAGATGGCCAACGCTCTCCATTCCATATTTTCTGGTCTTCTGAAACTCAGATCGTCTACTGCAAATTGAAAAGTTTTTTAATCGTACAAATAACGTCGATAGTAAAATACACTTTTTAAAATTTAATTTGTGAAATTTAAAACGACGGAACAATTCTTTCCTCTTACGTAACTTATCGATAAGCAGAAGCAATAATATACAACACATACTTTCATTATATAAATGTCGAAGTTTTCATTTTAATCCTGAGAGATGTTAATAGCGAGATCCTGACGCTACTAAACTATATCTGCAGTGTTACTCGGTCATTACTAAATCAGTAACACAAAAAAATATCATTCGGCAATTTTTAAGAGATATTTATTTGAAAATTTTCTATTTTCATTATTGAAAGATACGTTCTGCTTCTACTTACCAAATGTAAAACATAATTCTTGATATGAAGATTAAATACTTAATGATGCAGCTCAATAAGGTCTGATCAACTGCCATTGAATTCGTCGTAACAACAGATTAATATTATCGTGAATATTCTTATGAATTGTCAAGCAATGTACAGTACATTAACTTCTTTCGGTAACATATAATGAATTATCCTTGTAAATACATTCAATAGCGAAATTAGTTCGTTTTTACTTATTACTGTATGCAAATATATATATATATATATTATGGTAAATACAATTATTAGGCTGATAATTTACGTAATTATAATAAATTCTCTATCCCTCATTACTAAAAAATAAACACTTCATAGAGTTTTACAACGTTTTTTTGTTTTATTTATTCTTTTGATTAGAAATTTTTATAAAAATCTATAAACTCTATATATAGTATTACTCAAATATATTCGTGATAAAGAATCTTACAGCGTGAATCAGAGCTTGAGCGACAGATTAATTTGCAATATTCTCGTGAATAGATGGCAGCAAATTCTGAGGACCTGTTCAAATAAATGCTTAACACAAGACACGAATTGTCAATGCAAATACGAGCAGCAATCTTACACAATTTGTATTATTGCGCTGACTTTTTTCGCTTGATAAAAAAAATACTTTCTTTATTTGTGTGTGAGTATTCTGTACTGGATCATTCATAGAAATATTTTTCAACTTTTGTTCGATTAAACGATCAAATTCTCTTTTTTTCTTAATATCAGTATACCTTATAACTGTGTCGAAAGTTAAATTTATTGTATACATATTGGAATTTTGGGTAAGGAATTGCAAGTTTTACGATTTGACAGGAATAAGATGCCAAAATGGCCCAGACTGTATCGATGTTTGGATTATTTCGTAATGGAGACGACTTTCTATAGGAAATTACCCCTCTTTAGATATTTGTGAGATTCTAGCCGGGGGTACGGAGTAGTTTATTACTCGTGTATCACTTACTCGGCGGCTAGTTGTTGAAACTAGTTCTCGGGTCGTCTACAGGAATGGCTTTTCCCAATTTAAGAAAATCGAGTGCGGGGGGGACTTATAGTTAGAATAAATTTAAAGCGGAACTAAAGGATTTCACAATTCTTTGTTCCTACGTCAGGATCCCGACACCAGTTAATCCAATTTTTTTACGCGGATTAGCACGCGCATGGAGATAATATGGATTTGATTCAGATATTGAATAGGAGACATCTTTTAACATATATAAAAGAATTTAATAAACTAGAATAAACGAAAGTATACAAAATGGATATAATTAAATAATTCAAACGAGCGATTGAGAGAGAATATGGATTCAATTAAAATATACGCGTTGAAAGAGAGAGCTCACAAATTCATTTATAATCATACTACCTTAAAGTTTACTTGGTCTTTATGTTCATCTGTATTCTATGATCATACTTCATTTCATGGAGAAGTCTTGATTTGGCACAATATAAAAAGTTCTTCTTTTTCTCCTAAATTAACTCATTATTATACTCGAATGGATACGACTAAGGGCGTTGGCCTTATGGAGCAAATATGGGAGACGTCTCTCCTCTATGAGATCTTCTGACGTACTCCCCGAATCATGCAGATCTTTGACTATATCCCATGATTTGTGACCAATCAGCTTATTTGTATTCTCTCACGTGAACGGATGAAAAGGGAATTATTGAGGGGTCGACAATTCCCAGGGTGGTGAGATTTCTGATAGATAACTGGAAAACAAAAGGATGTGTCTACTTCCGTTAAAGGAAGTGGCTCTTTTATCAGTTTTCCCACGTTAGAAAAACGATATTTTCACACCGAAATGAAAGAATATTNACGTGAATAAGTTGAAGTTACATCCTTCTAACAGGAAAAGTAACTTTCGTTATCATGGAATTATAACAAAACCTGCCAATTCAATATAAATGGAAAAAAATATTATATGGAATTCAACGAAAATGAAAATTTGCTTGATAATTCAACTACGCTTGTTGGAGAACAATAAAAACACTACTCTCAACAAGCCACCAATGAAACTCAACTGCCTAACCTATAATCAAAGTTTTTTTTTAATTTGTTTTTTAAAAAAAAGCGCTTGACAAACTTGCCCCGCATGCCGAAGTGCCCCGATCTCCCCTATATCAATAAGAGGCTACTTCAACGTTACGAAAAAGTTTCCAGTTAAGGTACTTTTTTACCTATATAAATTTTGTAAATAATTGGTTTTTTATATATGCTTTATTTTATTCTTTCAGATGGGCAACGCTCTTCATTCTATATTTTCTGGTCTTTTGAAACTGAGATCTGCTACTGAAAATTGACATATTTTACATTAGTGCAAATGACGTCCAAAGTGAAAAACACTTTGTAAAATTCGATTTGCAAACTTAAAACGACGAAAGAACTCTTTCCTGTTACGTAACTAGTCGATGTTCAGAAGCAGAATTATACAAATATTTTAATCATCCAATATTCTGAAGATTTCGTTTGATTTCTAAGAGCAGTCAAGAGCAAGTTTTTGATGCTGTCAACGTTAATCCGATATCGGCATTTTTCTTTTACACAAGTCACCATTACTCAACATCCGATTTCTATTATACGATGAATTGAAAGACTTTTTTATTGTCTGAAGAATGAAAGCTACTTTTTAAACAAATAGAGTATTAAAAATGTTACATGAAAAAAAGAAAAAGAAGTAAAGAACTTTAAAACACGTGAAGGAATTTATAAGATATTTTGTACTTGTGAAAATTAAAGTGAATGTTATATAGAAGTAACAGATACATTAGTGGATAAAACGATAAAAGAGCATCAAGCAGCTATTAGATTAGGTATTATGATCTCACCGTGGTATATATTATAGTGAAGCAAATTGTAGCACCAATACTGATGATATTACAAATTTTTCTAAAGAAATGAATACTGTTAAAAGAAATATTAAACAATATTTTTTAATAATAAATGAGAATAATATTTAATTTTTATACGTAATTTATAATTGTATGATAATCTGTAAGAATTAAAATAAGTGTTTCTATCTTCATTTAAGTGTTGTTTCAAAGTTTTAATCGACTTTGAAGTGGGAAGAGGCAGATTATCCATATACATATACATATATTATAATAAATACATCAAATATTAAGCATAATAATTGTATTAGCTATCACTAAATTATTTTAATATATTTAATTATTTTTGGTGTTTTTCAGATGCAGACCTCGTTTCAAGATATTCGAAAATTTTCTGCATGCGATTTATCGCTCGAACAGAAACTAAAAGTGAGTTTTGATACCTCAATACCTCTAAATACCTGAATTCATTAAATGACATATTGAAATATATTTACTTACAGATTTTAAACTTCATGAAGAGATTTGGAAAAGCGTCATTATGTTTGTCAATAAAAGGATACTTCAATGTTACAAAAAAATTTCCAGTCAAGGTATTTTTTAAGTTTTATATCTAAAATTCCGTAATTAATATGCATTTTATATTCTTAACACGATCCTTTCAGATGGCCAACGCTCTCCATTCCATATTTTCTGGTCTTCTGAAACTCAGATCGTCTACTGCAAATTGAAAAGTTTTTTAATCGTTCAAATAACGTCGAAAGTAAAATACACTTTTTAAAATTTAATTTATGAAATTTAAAACGAGGGAGCAATACTTATCTCTTACGTAACTTACCGATAAGCAAAAGCAATATTATACAACACATACTTTCATTATATAAATGTCGAACCATTTATTTTAATCCTGAGAGATGTTAACAGCGAGATCCTGACGCTACTAAACTATATCTGCAGTGTTACTCGGTCATTACTAAATTATTTTCATTATTGAAAGATACGTTCTGCTTCTACTTACCAAATGTAATACATAATTCTTGATATGAAGATATAATACTTAATGATGCAGCTCAATAAGGTCTGATCAACTGCCGTTGAATTCGTCGTAACAACAGACTGATTTTATCGTGAATATTCTTATGAATTGTCAAGCAATGTACATTAACTTCTTTCGATAACATATAATGAATTATTATTGTAAATACATTAAATAGCGAAATTAGTTCGTTTTCACTTATTACTGTACAGTACACAAATATATATATATTATGGTAAATACAATTATTATTTTGATATTTACGTAATTATAATAAATTCTCTATCCCTGATTACTAAAAACTAAACATTTCATAGAGTTTTACAATCTTTTTTTGTTTTATTTATTCTTTTGATTAGAAATTTCTATAAAAATTTATAAACTCTTTATATAGTATTACTCAAATTTATTCGCGATAAAGAATCTTACAGCGTGAATCAGAGCTTGAGCGACAGATTAATTTGCAATATTCTCGTGAATAGATGGCAGCAAATTCTGAGGACCTGTTCAAATAAATGCTTAACACAAGACACGAATTGTCAATGCAAATACGAGCAGCAATCTTACACAATTTGTATTATTGCGCTGACTTTTTTCGCTTGATAAAAAAAATACTTTCTTTATTTGTGTGTGAGTATTCTGTACTGGATCATTCATAGAAATATTTTTCAACTTTTGTTCGATTAAACGATCAAATTCTCTTTTTTTCTTAATATCAGTATACCTTATAACTGTGTCGAAAGTTAAATTTATTGTATACATATTGGAATTTTGGGTAAGGAATTGCAAGTTTTACGATTTGACAGGAATAAGATGCCAAAATGGCCCAGACTGTATCGATGTTTGGATTATTTCGTAATGGAGACGACTTTCTATAGGAAATTACCCCTCTTTAGATATTTGTGAGATTCTAGCCGGGGGGTACGGAGTAGTTTATTACTCGTGTATCACTTACTCGGCGGCTAGTTGTTGAAACTAGTTCTCGGGTCGTCTACAGGAATGGCTTTTCCCAATTTAAGAAAATCGAGTGCGGGGGGGGGACTTATAGTTAGAATAAATTTAAAGCGGAACTAAAGGATTTTACAATTCTTTGTTCCTACGTCAGGATCCCGACACCAGTTAATCCAATTTTTTTACGCGGATTAACACGCGTATGGAGATAATATGGATTTGATTCAGATATTGAATAGGAGACATCTTTTAACATATAAATAAAAGAATTTAATAAACTAGAATAAACAAAAGTATACAAAATGGATATAATTAAATAATTCAAACGAGCGATTGAAAGAGAATATTGATTCAATTAAAATATACGCGTTGAAAGAGAAAGCTCACAAATTCATTTATAATTATACTACCTTAAAGTTTACTTGGTCTTTATGTTCATCTGTATTCTATGATCATACTTCATTTCATGGAGAAGTCCTGATTTGGCACAATATAAAAAGTTCTTCTTTTTCTCCTAAATTAACTCATTATTATACTCGAATGGATACGACTAAGGGCGTTGGCCTTATGGAGCAAATATGGGAGATGTCTCTCCTCTATGAGATCTTCTGACGTACTCCCCGAATCATGCAGATCTTTGACTATATCCCATGATTTGTGACCAATCAGCTTATTTGTATTCTCTCACGTGAACGGATGAAAAGGGAATTATTGAGGGGTCGACAATTCCCAGGGTGGTGAGATTTCTGATAGATAAGTGGAAAACAAAAGGATGTGTCTACTTCCGTTAAAGGAAGTGGCTCTTTTATCAGTTTTCCCACGTTAGAAAAACGATATTTTCACACCGAAATGAAAGAATGTTTTACTTCATTATTTTAACTTTATATTTAAATTGTTAATTAGACCCAGGGATATTCAGATCGTACATATTACACACGTGAATAAAATGTGGAAAAGTCCAAGCGACCAGTCATTTGGTGAGGCACAAACTCATGTCACAGTGCAATAGTTTTAGCCACTCGTCCACTTGTAGGCGTTTTACATATATTTAAGAAACAATCTCTACTTCATCAATTTAAACCGATGCCTTATGCAGGAGCGAATGTAGCAGGGTGTAAAAGAAACAGGTGCATTCTTCTTCTTGGGATTCTTTTAAACTGAAAAACAGATATCCGGTAGTAGAAAACTTTTACTGCGTATTGTGTCTTTTATGATCCTTTTAAAGATTACTGGACCGATATTTTTCTTATGGGTAATTTTTTGACTTTCCGTATTGAAAGCATTAAAAAACAACCCTTTCTTTCTAGGTTAATCGTGTGTTCGGTAACCAGGTCAACTAATAAAAGATTTATGTGAATTTAGAACTTATGATTAATTTGAAACTGTACAGTAGCGTGCCGTCATTGGAAGCAGTGGATGCGCCGCTTCCCTTGTATTTTCTAAAAAATAAATACATATTAATTTTCATCATATGAAAATAATCGCACAATATTTTATTATAACCGCATTATGTATCTTATTACAAATTTTTATACTACACATGAAAAAAATTTAAGATCGCTATTGTATATTCGAATATTAGTGGCGGAGTGGAATCTCTGTACTGTCAAATTCCAAAAAGCCAGATTTGCGCATGCGCTTTACAGACCACCAAACTCACCCGATTTAGTCGGTGGAATCCTAGGACCTTGGGTCGATGCTTGGGTCAATAACGCTTCCAATTCTATCCGGGACCGGTTCTGGGCTGTTAGCCGCCCGCCCGCTAGATATTTGGCCGATTACGCGAATAACGAGTAAATTTATAACTTAACCCAACCGATAAGAATTTACTGGTATGTTTTTACGATAGTTCTGTATTGTCCACAGGAGTTTAAAAAATCCATTATAATACAGTAGAACATCGATTATCCGAACTAATTGGGGATGAAGGTAGTCCGGATAAGGAAAAATCCGGATAATCGAAACAGATACTTTAATTTGTCTTTAATGATAATACAACACGTTTTCTTTTCGATGACATATCGGTAATATTAAAAGTAAATAATGTATTTAAATCGTGATCAAATTTTCAAGAAACAGACGTTCGTATTGAATTTGGACTACTACTGACCAGCGCTAACAGACTACCTATTGTTTAAAAGGCCCTCTGGTGGCGCAAGAAGATGGATTTTATAAAATAAAAAGCAGTTGAAACTGCATTTTTATGAATAAAA
>NW_019386139.1:4800-8226 GCF_000671375.1 Centruroides sculpturatus | reverse complement strand
TACTTCAATGTTACAAAAAAATTTCCAGTTAAGGTATTTTTTAAGTTTTATACCTAAAATTCCGTAATTAATATGCAGTTCATATTCTTAACACGATTCTTTCAGATGGCCAACGCTCTCCATTCCATATTTTCTGGTCTTCTGAAACTCAGATCATCTACTGCAAATTGAGAAATTTTCTAATCGTGAAAATAACGTCGAAAGTAAAATACACTTTTTAAAATTAGATTTGTGAAATTTGAAATAACAATTGTTTCCTCTTACGTAACTTATCGATAAGCAGAAGCAATAATATACAACACATACTTTCATTACATAAATGCCGAAGTTTTCATTTTAATCCTGAGAGATGTTAATAGCGAGATCCTGACACTACAAAACTATAACTGCAGTGTTACTCGGTGATTACTATATCAGTAACACAAAAAATGTCATCCGGCAGTTTTTAAGAGATATTTATTTGAAAATTTTCTATTTTCATTATAGAAAGATACGTTCTGCTTCTACTTACCAAATGTAAAACATAATTTTTGGTACGAAGATACAATACTTAATGATGGAGTTTACTGAAGTCTGATCAACTGCGGTTGAATTCGTCATAACACCAGAGATTGATTTTATCGTGAATATTCTTATGATCTATCTTATGTTCAAGCAACGTACAGTACATTAATGTTTTTCGGTAACAAATAATGAACTATTCTTGTAAATACATTCAATACCGAAATTAGTTTGTTTTCTCTTATTACTGTATAGAAATAGGCTATATATATATTATGGTAAATACAATTATTAAGCTGATATTTTACGTAATTATAATAAATTCTATATCCCTGATTACTGAGAAATAAAAATTGCATAGAGTTTTAAAATGTTTTTTGTTTTATTTATTCTTTTGATTAGAAATTTCTATAAAAATTTATAAACTCTTTATATAGTATTACTCAAATTTATTCGCGATAAAGAATCTTACAGCGTGAATCAGAGCTTGAGCGACAGATTAATTTGCAATATTCTCGTGAATAGATGGCAGCAAATTCTGAGGACCTGTTCAAATAAATGCTTAACACAAGACACGAATTGTCAATGCAAATACGAGCAGCAATCTTACACAATTTGTATTATTGCGCTGACTTTTTTCGCTTGATAAAAAAAATACTTTCTTTATTTGTGTGTGAGTATTCTGTACTGGATCATTCATAGAAATATTTTTCAACTTTTGTTCGATTAAACGATCAAATTCTCTTTTTTTCTTAATATCAGTATACCTTATAACTGTGTCGAAAGTTAAATTTATTGTATACATATTGGAATTTTGGGTAAGGAATTGCAAGTTTTACGATTTGACAGGAATAAGATGCCAAAATGGCCCAGACTGTATCGATGTTTGGATTATTTCGTAATGGAGACGACTTTCTATAGGAAATTACCCCTCTTTAGATATTTGTGAGATTCTAGCCGGGGGGTACGGAGTAGTTTATTACTCGTGTATCACTTACTCGGCGGCTAGTTGTTGAAACTAGTTCTCGGGTCGTCTACAGGAATGGCTTTTCCCAATTTAAGAAAATCGAGTGCGGGGGGGGGACTTATAGTTAGAATAAATTTAAAGCGGAACTAAAGGATTTTACAATTCTTTGTTCCTACGTCAGGATCCCGACACCAGTTAATCCAATTTTTTTACGCGGATTAACACGCGTATGGAGATAATATGGATTTGATTCAGATATTGAATAGGAGACATCTTTTAACATATAAATAAAAGAATTTAATAAACTAGAATAAACAAAAGTATACAAAATGGATATAATTAAATAATTCAAACGAGCGATTGAAAGAGAATATTGATTCAATTAAAATATACGCGTTGAAAGAGAAAGCTCACAAATTCATTTATAATTATACTACCTTAAAGTTTACTTGGTCTTTATGTTCATCTGTATTCTATGATCATACTTCATTTCATGGAGAAGTCCTGATTTGGCACAATATAAAAAGTTCTTCTTTTTCTCCTAAATTAACTCATTATTATACTCGAATGGATACGACTAAGGGCGTTGGCCTTATGGAGCAAATATGGGAGATGTCTCTCCTCTATGAGATCTTCTGACGTACTCCCCGAATCATGCAGATCTTTGACTATATCCCATGATTTGTGACCAATCAGCTTATTTGTATTCTCTCACGTGAACGGATGAAAAGGGAATTATTGAGGGGTCGACAATTCCCAGAATGGTGAGATTTCTGATAGGTAACTGGAAAACAAAAGGATGTGTCTACTTCCGTTAAAGGAAGTGGCTCTTTTATCAGTTTTCCCACGTTAGAAAAACGATATTTTCACACCGAAAAGAAAGAATATCTTACTTCATTATTTTAACTTTATATTTAAATTGTTAATTAGACCCAGGGATATTCGGATCGCACATATTTCACAGGTGAATAAAATGTGGAAAAGTCCAAGCGGCCAGTCATTTGGTGAGCCACAAACTCATGTTCACAGTGCAATAGTTTTAGCCACTCGTCCACTCGTAGGCGTTTTACATATATTTAAGAGACAATCTCTACTTCATCAATTTAAACCGATGCCTTATGCAGGAGCGAATGTAGCAGGGTGTATCCCGATTTAGCTGGTGGAATCCTAAGACCTTGGGTCGATAACGCTTCCAATTCTATCCGGGACCGGTTCTGGGCTGTTAGCTGCCCACCCGCTAGATATTTGGCCGATTACGCGAATAACGAGTAGATTTATAACTTAACCCAACCGATAAGAATTTACTACTGTGTTTTTACGATAGTTCTGTATAGTTGACTGGAGTTTAAAAAATTCATTAAAATGTTTGATATTTTTATTCCGCTCTCCAATTTAATATTACTCACGGATTTCGATGTTAAACCAGTGATATTACTATTTCGTATGTTCCATCTTTGAGGGGATGTAGAAAAAACGTGTACAATTCTTGTATAATGTTAAAAAATTAACTGTTACTTTGGTAGCATAATTTACAACTAAATTTAATGAATGAGANCCGGGCTGTTAGCCGCCCGCCCGCTAGATATTTGGCCGATTACGCGAATAACGAGTAAATTTATAACTTAACCCAACCGATAAGAATTTACTGGTATGTTTTTACGATAGTTCTGTATTGTCCACAGGAGTTTAAAAAATCCATTATAATACAGTAGAACATCGATTATCCGAACTAATTGGGGATGAAGGTAGTCCGGATAAGGAAAAATCCGGATAATCGAAACAGATACTTTAATTTGTCTTTAATGATAATACAACACGTTTTCTTTTCGATGACATATCGGTAATATTAAAAGTAAATAATGTATTTAAATCGTGATCAAATTTTCAAGAAACAAACGTTCGTATTGAATTTGGACTACTACTGACCAACGCTAACAGACTACCTATTGTTTAAAAGG
>NW_019386139.1:2804-4690 GCF_000671375.1 Centruroides sculpturatus | reverse complement strand
GTGTACAATTCTTGTATAATGTTAAAAAATTAACTGTTACTTTGGTAGCATAATTTACAACTAAATTTAATGAATGAGAGAGATGCAAGAGGTACAGAAAAAGCTCTAGAATTTATTTTTCTTAAATTTACGATTTATGTATCCGTTTGTCATAAAAATTTGTCTTTGCACTTTTTCCCGAGACTACAAATATTCGAGTACAAAGTAACTGGTTTTGAGTTATTTCTACTTAAGAAATAGTTAAATAATTAAGCAATTAGGGAATTGGGTACATAAACAAAACCCTGATGAGAGCCGAAATTTTACTTAAACAAAAGCTTAACCGAACCATCTCTAACCGAGTACAGTGGAGACTGATTTCTTCGTATTATTAATGTAATAAAGACAGAAATTTTTCCAGTTCAACGAGAGTGACCAAAAAGTTGTAAATTTTGGAAACTTTCGTGGGCACCTGGTCATAAAACATAATAGTTAGAAAACAAATGACTTTTAAGTTTAACATATTTAGGTTTGTACAGCTATGGTGAGAAACGTTTAAAGTCTACAACAGTCCTGTGGCGTCCTTTGAGATATTCTAGTGATGCGACAAAAGAGGTACTTGACATTGACCGGTATCGGCACTCCGGGGATTTGGCAGTCCGCGTGTATGCACGCTGTGCAACCGTCTTCGATTCCATCCATTTCCCACTCGTAGGGAGCTATTTGACTATGTGCATTGTTTTAAGATTTAAAAAGTAAAGAATATTTTATATTTTTATGTACGTTACTTTACAAAGCTATATTTAATTATAACTATCTTCAAAAGTATATTCGTACAATTGAAGAATATTTTCTTCCAGGTATGTACCGATACGTCCACCACACATTTTATTTCATCAAGTAAGTTTTTATTATTTTATTTTTAATTGTAGCCCTTATATCCTGGCTAGCGATTCGGAATGTAATAATACTTTTCTAAATGTATTAATAATACATTTAGAAAAGTCTACGGTTTTTACTGGCTTATCGAATAAACGATACGAGTGGACCCTAGACCATCACTGACGCGCAATTGACTAATTGCCCCTGCATGTCGGCTTCTTACAGGAACACATATTCCCTATCATCAAATGTCACGGCACGTCACTGAATCTGTAATAATTACTGCGATTCAATTCGCAGACGACACAGATGTGAAACAAACATTTCCTACATGTTAGGGCCAGTACTGATCCCTCATATCCTTCAGCGATAGACTAATGCCCTAACCAACTTGTAATTTTGAAATGGTTTTGTAATTAAAATAATATGCATTTCAATAACAGTGACGAAGAGCTTCTAAACCTCATTTATTTAAATAATTTTAAATAAATTTAGAATAAACTAATTACCAGTTTCCATTATTAAATGAAAGCTCAGAAAACTATGGACGAAAAAAAAGTAAAATATACATCTATCATCTGGGGACAAGTTAATGCATATTCTATAATGCATCATATATTATTTAAAAATATGTAATAAAACAAATGATAGCTGTTACGTCATAAATTAGTAAATTGCCATTTTATCAATATTTAAAGTGCCAGATATAAGCAAAATCTCTCTTATATAATGACTTTTATTATAATATTTATAAAATGTTTCACGGAATAACGGTAAATCTCTAGAAGACAATTATCTAAGTGCACTAATGTGTCTATGCAACTGATTTTTACATACAGGTAACCCCCGTATAACACGGCACTTCTATAGCACGGATTCACTCTAACACGGTTCGAGAATTGGTACCATCCCCGTATAACACGGTACTTTTATAGCACGGATTCACTCTGACACGGTTCGAGAATTGGGTAAAACCCTCGTACAACAGGAAATGTAATAAATTTTTACATACTTAAGTAATAATA
>NW_019386139.1:0-1674 GCF_000671375.1 Centruroides sculpturatus | reverse complement strand
CGACGCTTCTGCTTCTGATGTTGCCAAATGTTTTTCCCTTATTCCATACTTGCTTTATTCTTCATAAGTGTTTAGCACCATATAAGGAAATTTATAAAGATCTTTTAACTAGAAGCAAGCAATATAAAATTACATACTTTTTGCAAAAGGTAAAGCATGGATCTGAAGATAATGCAGGAAAATGCTCAGAGGATAAGGATAACTTGCCAAAAAGAAAACACTTTCGGTTAATTAATAGTGCTTTTAGTGATGACGAAGAAAACATTGTTTAATTTATATTAATATGTATCACTTTAAAAATTTCATAAAGATATTTATCGTAATTATGAAAATATAATAGCATGTTTTTTTAATTTTTGGAACCTAACCCTTTTTTTCGTATTAGTTCTTTGTTTCGTATAACACGGAAACGCAAAACACGGCAATTGTTTGGAACGTAACTAGTGTTGTACTGGGGTTACCTGTAGTTGACTTTTAATTTTTTAATAATTTTTCTTCTATAAAATTTCTCGATAGACAGCTACATGCAGCATATATCATTATATCGGACAATAATATATGATTAATTTTACGTTGATAGTTACAAGCGACCCAGATAAAGTAGCCATATTGTAAAACTGCAGCATACTCTATAGTTCATGAGAAACGTGAATAGCTACTTTTAACATAAATCTTTCCATCTTTACAATTTAAACGTTTTTCTACAAATATTTTAGTTCTTTCTGATCTTTAACATTAATTATGTAATTTAAGAAATAAAGTAATTTTTCAGCCCACCAAAAACCGAGTGGTTAAACCACTGAATGCTGGTAATTTGTAGTGGGCTTACACTCTTCCAACCGGCTGTCCAAGCAGACTAGTCCGTGTTTTATCACCTGTGAAATTCCTAAATAGAGCGCGTTTTCTATAAAAAGTCCTCCCGGGAAACATTCCTTTTTGGCAGATCATCCATGGGTTATGCTGCCTTCTTACATTAATCCATAACTTTCATCGCTCTTTTATTTTTTAGTTGTTTTCCTCATTTATTTTGATTCGATTACTTTAAGTATTTTTATTCTACGTTGTTGATAGAAAACCTATGTTTACCTATATTTATTTAATCATTCAATTAGTTGCTTAACCGTAAATGACGTGTTGATAAAATAAAGAACAAGAAAACTTTTCAAAACAATTTCTCTCGCAGAGTATCTGGTTTTCTGTTCCCGATCATTAAATCTACTATCAATACAAAATCTGCAAAATCACTAATTATGTATGTTTTTTAATTGTTTCCCATTTCCTATATTTGGGCACTAAGGTGGGCTTTTGGTGTTCGGTACCAAATGAGAATGATTCGATGCTGATGAGAGAACGTCCGGTCGGATTCTTATGTTTTCTATTTACACGTATATACAGTAATGTACAATGATTTTTACAGTTCTACATCGATTAAATGTTGTTTTGGTCGCTCCGATCTTGGTAGTAGTTTGTCCAAAAGTGAATCTCCATTTCAAAGTTCGCTTTTCTCTTCTTTCCTGCGCCCTGTATCGGTTCGAATCGGCATATTGCCAGTAGGCGCCACAACCTCTTTAATTATACACATAGAAGAACCTCGAAAAATTACTGAGGTTGCTCATTCCGTTTCGATTCCGCATTTCAGGGCGGTAGACTAACTGCATAACCAACTTGTCCATC
>NW_019386138.1:27511-86291 GCF_000671375.1 Centruroides sculpturatus | reverse complement strand
AATAACTTTGGACCACTGTATTTATTAACTTGCTTTATGTAACTCTATTTTAACGCAAATATGTTTAGACATAAAATATTTGAAATGCAGATGAGCTTTGAAAGAATATTCTATCAAATGTGTCTCCGTTTATTTTAAAAAGCCCAAAGAATTTATTTTAATATCTTTTTTAAATCGTACAAATAAAATATTCGATAATATTTTTCATAAAGAAAATAAATCAATATTTTATAGTCTATAATATTCAAATTAAATTATAATTTAATTTCTTTCTTGTTATCTGAAGTAACAAATTATTTGAAAAATTACATTTATTACCTTTTAGCTAATTACTGTTATTACATAAACAGGATTATTTCTTTTATTGCTCTTTCGTCAAAATCTAATTTTTCTTATTTAAATCATGAGAGTTATCGTGTTACTTGTCGTATTATTTTCTTTGCAACGTTTCGCGAAATAAATTCAATAAATTTTAATGATTCGCACAATTTTATCACGGATCAAAAACACATAAAATTTAGAATTAATCAAGTACAGTAGCTAGAAAAATCAACATAGAATTTTAGAAAATAAAACTGTCGTAAGAGTTATTTATTTTAATAAATTGCTCTACTTTTAAAGCTACGAAAACAGTCAATAAATGATAATAATTCCATTCAAATTCGTGAAGCTAGGAGGGAAAAATATTAGAAAAATAAAAAATAATCTGTACGTATAATATCCAAATAAAATTTGTGATAAATTTACAATTTTTATTATTAATAATTAGTAAAACTGAAATTGGTTACAATTTTATTACAGTCGAGTTTCTTAAACTGTGTTGAGTATGAGTAACTAAACATCTTGATGACTATTCCCTCAAGATAAATTAAATACTTATGAAGGACTTTCATTAAAGTTCAGTATATTTCTCGTCAATACGAGATAATTAACATTAAATATTTACTTTAATATTAGCTATATAAAATGTCCAGTTGTTTTTATACTTGTGAGTAAATTAAATATATGAGTTGTTAATGCAATAAATACANATAATATTATATTCGACCAAAATTGTATTTTTTTTATTATTTATTTATTTATTTTTTTGCTTGTTGTAACAATGTTATATAAATACAGCCTTATTTTGTATTTTAGTGTAGGAGTTTTAGTATAGATATTTTATAACTTTTTACGCAAAGAAACGGTACCTGAAGTCAATGTTTACTCGATGAGTATTTTATAACCAGAAACAACTTGTACTATTGAAGCGGTTATAAAGTTTCTCATGTAACATCGGTTCCTAGATACAAAACACTATAAAGGATATAATTTTTTAATGTAAGAGCTTATATGATTCTTATAAAATTCTATATTCTCCGTTATAAATGTAAAACTAAAGAAATAAGCCGTATCTATAAAAATACGCGTTTAATATTGCTTCATAAATTTATTTTCTATACTTTTAAACCAGCGCTTTTTAATTTTTTCTTAGAAACAGTCAAATAAAAAACTTTTTTCAAGTTTTTTTCTAATCGATTCTTAAGAAAATTTAAAAGAATAACACATAACTACATATAGCCTACATCTGCGCTAGCTTCGTGTGCACGGTGTTGACGAGATTTTGAGGGGGTGGGAATTGGTAAAATTGGGTTGGAAGAAGGTGATAAAAACAATGGTCTTAGTAATTAAAATATATATTTATTGACCCGAATATTTACAATAATGAAACTACAGAACATAAAAAATTGCCCGGACTTAAGTTAAGAAGGGTGAACTTTATGGATGGTTGAGATGAGGTGAATAATATAGAATCCTTTACCTAATATACCTTTATTTAAGTCAAAATATGTAGTATATATATATACTCATATTATGATTCGTCTGATAGTATTACTAATGTTTTTGACTGGTAAAATCACAATATTTTGTTTTTGCGCCTTAATTTTCACCTCAAAAACTCGTTTTCCTCCCTGTTGGTCGTTGAAAAACAGTTTAAACTAATCTAACAACATAATATACAGAGTTCGTTGACAAAAATGTAGCTCTGGATTTAGTTTTAACTTATTTATTTATTTTTTTTAATATTATCTAGGTTTTAAAAGTTTTAGAAAATGACAGAGCTATTGAAATTTCACAACATATGTCATATTTCTGAAAACGTTTCTGCCAGATGTACATTAAGAGTTGAAATGCATTTCAGATAGAAAAATAGAAAAGAAATGTGTTTATTGAATTAACTGTCAAATATACTAGAAAAGTCGGAGAAGAATTTAATATTTAGTGATCGGCTTATTAAGTATTTTTACGAAAACGTTTTATACTTAAAGTTTTATTATTTGAACTGTGAAAAGTGGAATAATATATATATATTTTTGAAGTGGTTTACTAAACACATGAAGTAATATGTATAAATTTATATGTATTATTTATTTATATTTTTTATATTATATGGATGATAAGTTTTCGTTTGATACGGATGAAAAAATAAAAATCAAAAATTTGTGAATTAGAAAATAAAAATAAAAATAAAATAAAAACTGACAAGTAAGTAAATAAAATAAAAAATTGTAGAGAAAATTGTATTAAAAATAGTAACACTCTGTAAATGAATAGNATTTAATTTTACAAAATATAATTATAACATTAATTTAATTGAATTATTTAAAAATATTATCATTTTAAGCTTTTTTAACTGTATATATGTATATGTATAAAAGCCGAAAATTTTTTTAACTTAAAACTGAAATGCGTGACGCGAATATATTAATAATACAGCGTAGCAAATGAAATATTTCTATAGTCATGGAAGAAGGAACAGCACTTTGACCTATGTTATTCTGTATATACAGTATGTGCATATATAAAGGCCTACTGTATACATATATCTGGAACAAGATGAAAGACTTTAGTTTGGAAAAAGCGCGTTATCGTCAAGTTTTTGCATTTGAATAAGAAAAATTCTGTGTCTATTCATCTTCAACTGGCTGTGGAGTATAGGGAGTCAACTGCGTATATGAAAAACTTCAATTGAAGGCGTTAGCGGATCCAATAATAACAGCAGTCTTATGCATGTTAAAAATATCCTCCTCATACTCAACGTTTTCAACGAGCAATTGCCATTGATAACAACTATTTGTAAGCAAATTATAAAAATAAATTTTAATAGTGTTGATGAACATGTACTTAGAATTTTCTTTATCAAAATTTGGCTTCTATATTTCCACTACTTTATTAAATGGGAAAATTTCTCGAAAAGTGTTGCCATACTTGTTATACATTATTTAGCACAACTTGCATCACATGATTTTGATTGTTTTCAATCATAAAGAATATCCTTGACAGCCTCTATCCTTCATCTAAAGAAGCAATTGCTTCTGTTATTCATCAGTAAGTTCGAAATTTCTAAAGAAAGCATTACAACAGCCTTCATATTATGATTGAAAAGGTGTATTAGGGATAGTACTTGCAAGATAATGAAGGAACGATACAAGCTTATTACTTATACAGTCTATCAGTTTAATGTTTCGTAAAAAACTTTTTAAACATTAGTACATCTTAAAAAATTAAAATAACATATATTATTATATAGATCTATAATACACATATAACATTAAATATTTACTTTAATATTAGCTATATAAAATGTCCAGTTGTTTTTATACTTGTGAGTAAATTAAATATATGAGTTGTTAATGCAATAAATACAAAAAAGATGACGAGCTACTTTATATATATATTTTTTTTCTCTCGATAGCAAGCTTTTCTTTTAATAAGATTATAGTTTAACATCGATGATATTTCAAGTGGATAAGGTTACATTAATGAGATAAGGACTTTTGAGATTAGTAATATATAAAAAGTCCGTGGAAACTCTGATTATTTGAAGTCCACTGTCAGGAAGTTACAACAAACTTTCTACAGCAAGTTTCAGACAATAGTGGTACATCTTTTGTCTGCGCGAGATGAGTAGGAAGCAGCGAAGCATGAAACTCAACCAAATCTTCTAATTAGTCGCCATTTCATCCGAGATCTGTGACATTACAACAGAATCGTGCTTCCTTCATCTCAGTTATCATTTAATGTTAAAACTGAACAATACTTCGCATCTCTTACCCTAGGCGAGAGTTTGTGAGGTTCACTACCATTGCATGACTAATCTTAATCAGAATGTTTTATTAGCGGTTAAGTATTTAAATTATTATGAAGCTCATTACATTAGAAGCGCATTATGTTGATCACCCCATTGATTTGTACGAAATAATACGATTTTTTCAAATAATTTCTTAATAAATCTATTAACGGATGACTTATTTCTTTAAAAATTTATTACAAAAATATGTATTTTTTAAAGTTTTAAACTTAATAACTGACCGCTAATTTTATTAAGTCTTATTAATCATAATATGTCCACAGAGACTATTAGAAATCTATACAAAGTACAAAGTTTTTGATAGGAAAGTACTTTTTATAGAAAATTTGTATAAAAATAGTTTCTTTTTTTTACTTTACTCTAATATTACTTGTTGCAGTAAGCTTATATATATCAAAAAGTATTGTACATATATATTAAATTCAGTTTATTTAATTCTTTTATAGTATATATATTTATATTTATTTTGGAGGAAAATATATTTTATAATTATATTATCTGCTATTTTTTTTCGTTTCTTGAACTTATTTTAACCTTTGTAAGTCAATTCCGAAGACTTTTACCATCGTAAATAATTGAAGAATTTAGTTAAAGCAAAAACATATTGAAAAATTCATCTTTTAGCATCTAAATTCTTAAATAACTTTCTACAATGAGCTATATAAAGATCAAATTTATTATTTAACAAATCTTTTTTTAAAGGGAAAAAAAATTATTCGATATATATTTAATAATATATATTCTAGAATCGGTATTATATTTCAATTAAAATATAGGCCTATTATTTATTTAATAAAAAATATTTAATTTCTAGAATATATTTTCTTAACTATTTAGAATATTCATTTTCATTATTTCTATTTTAAATATGTTATTATTTTTTCTTTAATAAAATAGTAATATTTTTATGTAAAAACCTCTCACACTAACTTACAGTAATAATAATTCAACGTAATTATAAATTTATATAAATTTACTTAAATTATTTAAAATTTAAACAAATTGTAGCAACTGAAAATTGCAGTTAATTATTTGTATTTAATTTTACAAAATATAATTATAACATTAATTTAATTGAATTATTTAAAAATATTATCATTTTAAGCTTTTTTAACTGTATATATGTATATATATAAAAGCCGAAAATTTTTTTAACTTAAAACTGAAATGCGTGACGCGAATATATTAATAATACAGCGTAGCAAATGAAATATTTCTATAGTCATGGAAGAAGGAACAGCACTTTGACCTATGTTATTCTGTATATACAGTATGTGCATATATAAAAGCTTACTGTATACATATATCTGGAACAAGATGAAAGACTTTAGTTTGGAAAAAGCGCGTTATCGTCAAGTTTTTGCATTTGAATAAGAAAAATTCTGTGTCTATTCATCTTCAACTGGCTGTGGAGTATAGGGAGTCAACTGCGTATATGAAAAACTTCAATTGAAGGCGTTAGCGGATCCAATAATAACAGCAGTCTTATGCATGTTAAAAATATCCTCCTCATACTCAACGTTTTCAACGAGCAATTGCCATTGATAACAACTATTTGTAAGCAAATTATAAAAATAAATTTTAATAGTGTTGATGAACATGTACTTAGAATTTTCTTTATCAAAATTTGGCTTCTATATTTCCACTACTTTATTAAATGGGAAAATTTCTCGAAAAGTGTTGCCATACTTGTTATACATTATTTAGCACAACTTGCATCACATGATTTTGATTGTTTTCAATCATAAAGAATATCCTTGACAGCCTCTATCCTTCATCTAAAGAAGCAATTNGCTTATAAGTAGTAAAAAAAGGAATTTAACCTGAATATATTTAAGATTTATGACTGAAAGATAGAATTTATTATTATAGCATTCTATGGCTTTTACTTATTTGATAGAAATAAGAACTTTAACGTTTGTAGAATCATTGAATTCGATTTTTCCATTTTTTTTCCTAGTCTTAAATCATTTTATGTTCGACAATTAAGTTTCAAATCTCAAACTTTCATCAGCTATTATCATCATTATTATTATTACAGTATATATTAAGTATTATTGTTATTACTAATGCTATTATTGTTATTGTCATTATTATTATTATACTAATATTATGATATTACTGTAGTAATAATTCAATGCTGCAATTATAAATATCACAAACATATTCTAGAATAAAATAAATTATTCTTATTTTTTCCAATTATAAATTAAGTTCGTCTTGGAATATTAAAATTAATACACTTCAAATACGTGTTAAAAGTAAAATAAATATATTTTAATATTTATATCATTTAATTTTATTTGAAAAATGTTATTTCAATTCAAATTATTCACTTAATCAATACATTTTATAAATTCCTGTATTTTAATTAAGTATATTTTTTGTCTCTTTTAATCTTACAACTTTTAAGTGGAAAAAAAAATGTAAACCTTTACAAAAATTATCTGAAAGGTATTAATTAATTTACTGTAAATAAAAATATTTAAAAAATATTTAAATTTTCTATTTAAATTATAATTGTAATATACTTTAATGATAAAAATTTTATCGCATGAAAACTCTATATCAGAAATAAAATTAATAATATTAAATATTAAATTTTTGATTGTAAAAATTAATGAAAATCTACATTACATTTTTACTACCAACAGAATATACAGATACAGACAAGATACAGACTTTTAATTCCGATTATCAGTAATATGTTGGTATTTTTAAGAAAAATAGTTTTATATCTTCAAATAGATAAGCTTTATAGCTTTATAAGCTGATAAGCATTTTCTATTTCGCTTATATAAATGGAAAATTTCATAATATTGATTTATATCAAGAAATAATGTTTCTATTTATTGTTATTTTTTTTTATTATGATACGATGTTTTTATATTCATTTAAAAGAAACATGTTGAGGTTGGTTTGAAAATTAAATCACTTATTTTACAAAAGAAGAATAAAGTATTTTCCTTCGGAAATTTTATCATTTGATGTTGATAAAATTTTTGAAATTCTTCATAAAAGTTTCAATACTCTATACCAATTTCTGGTCAAGATAGTTCAGACCTTTTAACGCATCATTTTTTTTTCAAATGCAAATAATTTAAAGAATATTATAGTATGNATTTAAAATAATAAATGAGCGAATCAATTTGTTTCAGCATTTTAAATGATAAATATTAATTTTAACAGAACAAAACAAGAAAATAATAATGTAAAGTTTGTAAAATTATTTTTAAAAATTAATTGGCACGAAGAAATAGAAAACAGAAATATGTAAACATATAAGTTATAAATAATTTAAATAAATTTTAAAATTTTATTTTAATGATATCTTTTACTAAAATATTCTAGTAAAAAATTCATAGAGGAAATTCTATTAAGTAAGTCTTAAATAAAATTAATTATAAAATTACTGTTTGTAGTTTATTTTTACACATAAATATTACGTTAATGAATATTCTACATTTTACGTGTTTACATTAAATATTAATTTTTATCAAATTTTTGTTCATTTATATGACAGTATGGTTATTAGATTATTTGAGCAAATCTCTTGTTAAATATTCAGCTTATGAGTTGAAATATCCATTATTATAGATTGCGAGTACTTAGATAATTGATTTGGTCATTTCATTTAATGATTTCCATAAAAATTCAATATTTTACTCGATTCACAGAGTTAGTAAAATTATCCGAAGAGGAATTTAAACTAATGCAACAGTGAATATTTTAAATTCAATGGAAAATTAAATGCTAATTATTTGAATAAAGATACAGCGGCGCTTATTTCTAGAAGGATCATTTTGTTTGGAGGAATATAATAGAAAATCAACGGAAATTCTTTCCATTTTCTAAATTTATAATAAAGACTATAGATAGCTATTTGTAAATTTAAATGAAATTATAATAATTATTCAAAATTTATATTATAATTTAATACCAATTTGAACTAACAATATTCATATGTCATTGTTATGAAAGTTAATTTAAGCCATCAAAATGCAATTGAATATTTAATATGCCATTAGCCCATTACCTAATACGCAGGTTTACAGGCTACTTCGATATTTAAAGAGTCGGCCTATCGCTCGGGGGGGATCGAATCTGGACGATCACATCAGGAATTTTTCATGGGTCGAAAATCTCGGATATGTCGGGCCCTTTTTCTTATCATTTCTATTGTGAGCTTGGTCTTTCGTGAGCACTAAGAGGGCCTTTTTTCCATAGTCATTGTATGTTTGGTTGAACCTACAATGGGTGTGGGGGGAAAAAACCTCCTTAAGAAGAAAGAGCTAAAAATGATGAAAAAATAAAAAATTTAAAAAATTTATGGACAAATCAAGAAGTATTTGTGTATATAAAATTAAATATTAAATTCTCTGAGAAANTGAAAAAATAAAAAATTTAAAAAATTTATGATTCATAAGAAAAATATTTTTATTAATAAATTGATTATTTTGATGTATTTGATATTTAAATTTTTTAAATAATAAATATAATTAAATGAGATAATGCAGTAAAATATAATTAAGTTTATGCTTTTTTCTACCTATTGGAACTCCTACAACTTTTCAATTGAACTTAAAAATAAATAGATAAAATAAATAAATCTAATTTAATTTTTAAATTACAAAAATCTAAGTTTATTTTTATATTAAACCGTAAAAAGATTCTAGCGTAAGGTATACTAAGGTTTAAAATAAAGTAGGTATTTCAACATAGCGATTTTTGTTAAAACTAAACAAAAAACTAGAAACGTAGTCAATCAAATGCTGCAGGGTAACAAAGTTTCTTCAGAAATTTAAGCCTATGTTGACATACTAGATTAAATATAATTGTAGAAGAATGTAGATGTTCTTTATGTTTGTTTTAAGATTACAAAAATAAAAGAGTTAGTTGACCCAGTTTAGAAAAAATATATATATTCAATCGGATGAGTTCGGATGATCTACTATGTTTCTCTACTTTATATAAACATTTTATGCTGATAAACAACAAATAGCCCTAACTCTGAATTCCATACCATCCTATAATCGTCTGTATATATATATACAAACCGTTATACTTCAGTATTTTCTTTCATCGCCTCAACTTTTTGTATATAAAAAAACAGGGATTTTCGTGTTTAAAAAAATCCATCTACTTCGAAAGTTGACGTGTTCACTGTTCCACTTTCTTTAGACTTTATTTATGCTTTTCTCTCCTGTCGGTAGATTTGACATAAACCCTGCTTTACCGTACAGTTGTGGAAGAGACGAAAGAGGAAAAATCTCAGAATTTAGAGCTTGAAACAATACTGCGGAAGATGTTACGTCGACTAGTGACGCAGAAAATCCGTTAAGAAAGAGAAAGAGAGAGACTATCTTCGTTTCTACACACACACACACACACACACACACACACACACACACACACAAAAGAAAAGAAAGTAACATGTAACACGGAACGTTGAAGAGATTAAATATTTCAGTTAAAACCATAACACTCCTAGAATGTTCCTTTACTTTAACGTATAAATTTACATTTTAAAACGCCAAATAGATGCTTAGAAATATAATAGGATCCAAAATAATAGGTTAGCTTTGCGTAATTTAATATCATGTCCCCTTAATATTCTGTGGTTGAAATATCTCTATCCAGTAAGGAAACCATTGGACATCGGTCATACGAGAGATCGTTATATTCAACCCCAGCTTTTGGCGGTTACAGAAATCATTACCTGTCATAACAACTGCCTATTATCCGATACTTAAGCCTCCCTCTCGTCCATCGACTATCAACAAACATCGACCCGTTCTGGTCTATCCAGTCTGTTTATCCTGTCAGAGGTACGGCCACTTACCAATCTGAAAGCTCTTCTACAATCCAAGAATACACATTCAATAGGATTTAATATTTATTAAGCTGTAGTCTATAGTTCTATTCAATATCGAAAATAGTTCCTTTAAGAAATTCATATAATCAGTATAAAAGTAAAGTACGTTGCTATCTCTACAAGGTATTTTATTTTTAGAAAAATATATGAGTTTCTTTGACATACTGAAAACAAATATTTGTCGATACGGCACATTACTGATCTAATGTTATTTATATATAAATTTATTATAGAAAATTAACGTTATCAAATAAGGATATTAATTGATTAGACTGTAAATCTAGAATATTTGTAAAATATACAAAGCTTTAGTCTATTTTTCTTAAGAATTTCAGGTGAAAAAAATTATAAAATAAAAAGATACATAATGTAAAATTCTAAATCTATTCTAATATTTTATTTTACTCAAAATAAAAAGAAATATTTAATCTTAAGTGACTGCCACTTTGAAAACTTCAATACAAAACAATAAATAAGTAATTAGCAAAATACAAAATACTGTACTTTAAATCTAGATTTAAAAATATGTTTTTAAAATGTAATTTATTGCAGAATCTATAATTATTTTAATATATCGAAAAGTGTTTAAAATAACAAATTATTCAAATATTATCGAATTACAGTTATTTACAAATTAATTTATTTTCTTGGAGAGATAAGCGATTCATTAGTTAATGCGATATTGTTTTCCAATAGGAATTTCTTTAGTATAATTCTTTTGTTTCATGACTTTGACAGGATTTAGGACTAAAGTTCGTTACTGTTCCAATTATGGAGTTTATCTGTCTCCTTTGACTTACAAGATTAGGTATTGTACAGCTAACAAGAGACGAGACAAAGGTAGCTCCCTCGTGATGGATCACTGACAGACGAGTACTAAGATGTAATTAATTGAAAATAAAGAAAGAGAAGAATGAGCAGAAAAGATAATTGAAGATGAGAATTAAGAAGAATCGTTTTAAGAATATCAAATACCTCAATTTTTCGGTACATTAAGTAATAATGTGAAGATTAGCAAAATGTTTACAAAACAAAGAATTCCAATTTGTATGGTAATTGTAAAGCAATATTTAAAAACAATGAATATGAAAGTACATATTTAAAGCTTAAAGGATGGAAAAGAGAATTTATACACTTCATTCCAAAATCTCTCATTAAATAAAATGATTTTTTTTTATTATATTAGTAAAGGAACAACGTCTTTCTTATTGGTTGTTCTGCAAAAATAAAACATTTTCATCTAAGCGGATTATAATTTATCCGTATTTCATTTGTTTTTAAAGAACTTTCATCTTTAAGAAGTAGAAAAATCTAATCTGTTTATTTGGCCTAAAGCGATAATATATATACATTTTTTACCAACGTTATAATATATTACTTATACTGTGAAATAATGAATTTTAAATTATCGATTTTTCTTTTAATATTTATGAATTCATACTTTATACAAACGGAACCATTTATTATTCAAACTCCGGAATCATTTTCTAAATTCTTTACGTTTCAGATTTATTTCGTAACCCTTTTAGTTACCAATTAAGATTTTATTCAATTCATATTCCATGTATGCAATTTTATAGGCCTAAATAATTTTAAATAAGGTAGAGCTTTAAAAAAGTAATTATAAATTACGAGATTTAAATAGATGTAATTCGTATTAAATTTTTTTTTAAATTTTACTAATTATGCTACAGTTTATTTTAAAGAGATTTACTTTCATTAATTAGTATTAAAATTTTAAATGCTTAATTTCTTAGATAGTAACAACGTCGTAACTTTCAAGAAAGCTTTTCAAATCTTGAATAAAAAATTGTTCTGTTTGTTTTTTTAGAAAAAAATAAGCCAAAACGATTTTCAAAAGTCGCATATTGAATCATATTTCAGCCAATTTAGACACATCGAGAGACTAGATCTTAAAAAAAAGTAAAGATATATGATAGGTTGTTGGAGAAGTTTCCATAGAATAGTAGTCCTTATTTTTTCTTAAAAAAGGGAAAAAACTAGAAGATATTAAGTTAGTGAAAGTTCAATCTCTGTAGGGGCAGCAGTTATCCTGGTTTCTATAGTAAGTAAATCTTAATGCAGGTGGGAGGTATCTAAATCGTTTTGTTGGATTCTAGCCAAACGTTTACTAATATATAACTTTGCGAGAAATGGAAAGAGCAAGTACTGCATAATCTACTTTGAATCCATGTATCCCATTCGATTACTGATTGGATGCGAAGTCTCCTAACCACAAAAGTGTGCATCATTGGCATGTTATATACTAATGGAAAAAAGCTGTGGTCAACCACTTGAGAGCTTAAGAAATCGACCGAAACCTTACATTATATTAACAAAAGGAACTTTTGGGATTTACTATGTATTATAAGCTGATTTGTGCTGATTCTTTAAAATGTGGAAAACATGTTCGAAAAGTCTAACAAATGGCAAACTTTAAAGTTACTTTTATAAAAGTATTCTAAACCACTTTAAAATTTGTTTACTAAACAATGAATTAAAGTATAATTTGATTCTGAAGTGGTCATGTTATTTAAATACCATAAAACTTTATTTTTTGTTAAATATATTTTTACGAATTTATATTATTATCTTTTTACAGAATGTAATGTATGATTTCTCTATAGCTTAGAGTGGAGAAATGAATTTATTAAATTATTTTTATAATTTTAATTTACATTTATAATTATTGCTGTTTATAATAATTTTCGCGAGAATAAACTTAGCTGAATAAAAATTATTTAGGAGTTTTATATTTATAATTTACTAGAAAAACAACTTACTAAAGTGTTTAAGTGTCAATATAGATTACGAGAATGTTAGTATCTTATTGTTTTCTCTATCATCTTCACTTATAACTTAGCTGTTTGACATCTTTTTTCCCCCTTTCCTTAGACTTTTTTTAGTAATTTGTTAATAGATTTCTATATAAAAAAATAACAATTGCGAACTTTATCAAGAACTATTTTCAAAATTTGATAGCTTTTTTCTAAAATGAAACACCAAGTAATTTTTATTATAAATTAATTATATGAATTATAACTAAATTTCAGATTTGTTATTAAAATTGCTTAAGAAAGTTGCGTGTGTAAGATAATTTTCATAACTTTCTTGTCTAGGGAAAATACTAATCCCTGTTTAATTTAAGTAAAAGCATATTAATTATTTAACATGAAAGTAGTAATTTTTCTTGGATTTAGTTTAGAGAATATTCGCTTATCGATTTATAACTTCATATCATTGGACATTTTTTTTTTTTTTGCTTGAAAAAAGGTAAATATTTCTTACAGATCACATTTGATTTAGAAGTTGTGTGATGTACTTAATCCTAGATGAAAACTGCCTTCTAAGCCGATTGCATCAACTCGAAATAAATACAAAAGAATCGATTGAACTTGCAAGAAGGAGGAGAAGGAGGAGATTTTTGAGGTTGAAACTATCCGTAAAATGTTATTATTTTAATGCTGATACATATTTATTAAAATTACAAAGTATTTTAATATTGGGAAATCATTTTAAATACGATAATTCTTTACTTAAACCACAAAGAATCTAATCACTTTTATGAACAGTATCTAATATTTTGTTTCGAATAAATTAAAATAGTTGATTTAAAATTTAATCAAATAAAAACTTTGATAGGAGTATAATTATATAAAAGAAAACAAATAAAACTTTTTAAACATATATTTTTTATGCCTATTGATTTTAAATGTCGGAAGTTTAGTTTCGTTACGACCCTATAAATAATCGAAGGGCCATCAAACATTGTAATTAACATAATCCGAACATATATCAAGTTTCATAATAAAATGAATGAAATTTAGAGAAAACAATTCAATTGCAAAGAAGACTTTACCATTATAAGTACTTTCTATCAATTCTGTTCATTTTCTATCTTAACTGAAATTCTTTTTCTTCTGGCGATCCATTCATCGGTTTGTAAAGTTTGTAGAAGATTATCTCCTAGAATATCCCGACTCCAGTCGGTGTAAGCGTGTTTTCCACTTCGGTACTCATTTCTCGTTCGAATTTTCCACATTTCCGTCATCTTCTTGGTCATCCGGAAATATAGAACCCTCTAGCTTTAAGATGGAGAGCGTAAGGGGTTATCAAAGATTAGTACATTATATTTTATTGCTTACACACATTGATTTGATTCTTTCGAAGAATTCCCCCGTAATAGAAATCTTGACGGGAAATTTTGTGTTCTTACATTAACCATTTGGTAATACTTTGCATTCATTATATTCAAATTAGCCTTAAGGCAAACGAAACAAATGTCAATCTAGACAACAGTTTGCCTTCGAGAGAGAATAAACGAATGTTTGTGGATTTATATAAATTGCAATTATTTTCTTCTCACAAAGAAAATTCTTTTATAAATAACATTCTTTTCAATGTTTAACTTAATCATATATTTTCTTCAAAATATATGTATTATTTTACAATAAAAGAACTGATGGTTTTATCAAGCTTTCTATCTAAATTATTGGAAATAGATAAAACTTAATTAATTATTTCTCGCATTTTTTTGAATTATTTTTCTTTCGAAAAAAATAACTGTTTTTATATTATATGGTCCCAGACTAGTTTTTGTTTAAATTGTCGCTTTCTAATTAAGTATGGATTAATTCCAGTACAACAGTAGCAATCGATAATTCATGAGTTTTTTAAGTTTTATAGAATCGTCTTCTGTACCAATTTATCATAAAAAAATCATAAACAGTTGGAATATACTGAAAACTATTTTATTTAATTTGATTATTTCTTCTTGGATAAACATATTCTTTTTACACTTGCTTAATTTCTTACAAATATAACTAGATATTATTTAAATAAACAATATATTCTACGTAATTTAATATTTTTATATTTAAAAACTTCTGTACATACATACATACATACATACATACATACATACATACATACATACATACAAAAATTTTAAATAAAGAATCACACTTTTAATATAATTTTTACATTTAAATCCTATTCTAAGCTTGCTTTTTAAGCATACTTATTTGTAAAAGTATAAATGTTACAAGCTAACAAATTTATTTATAAAATACACAGAAGTAATATTCTGTTCGATATTTTTATCTGGTAGACTAAATGAAATAAAGTTTGTTCAGAATATGACATTTCATGGTTAGTGCTGGGAAGATGTTCGTTGATATTGCTGACATCACGTGAAGTAATATAGGTGTCAGATCTCAGAAATCAAACCCTTCTAATGGACTAGACTGCAGTCGTTGAACTCATAATGGAATTTCCGGCCGGTACAATACACTGACCGAAACAGATAGAATCGCTGTAATTTCCTATTAAGTGGTAAAATACAGTTGGCAAATGAGGAGAAAGGAGATGTCATAAAATGTCGACAGCTGCTACAAGAGTTAGCTCGTAATGTCAGGGTAACGATCATTGGTAAGATTCAACGATGGTGCAGGGTTGCGGGAAATCTAAACATGCTGCCACCACTTCCTTCAACTAGAAGAGTATTACTGCAGCTACATAGATTTTGAAACAGTAGATAGCTTACGTTATTGCCTAAATAGACACGAACATAGCCTGCATCGTATCGCCTTGCGGATAATATCTCTACCCCTATATAATTACGTGCAATGTTTTTATTCCTAGTCATTCAAGACTTTTCAAATTAACTTTGATCGATAGCCAGATAAGCTCGATTGAGTTGATTCATTTCTCTCTCTTGGCCTACTTTTGATTGCAGAAAATTGAAAAATAATCGGGCATAAAATCAAATAACTTACAGTGAGGTATTTTTAATAAAATATTTTCCTGTATTTTAATATTTTATAAATTACTTATAATTTGTTTACTTTAAAAAGACGTCTTTTGAAAGTAAGAGTTATTCATCCAATCGATTTAAACTATAAACGTGGCTTGGATGCATCATTTTTTAATGATTTTTTTTTCTTGTTTATGACTTAGATTGAAAATATTCTTAAATGTAAACATTATTTTTTATTGCTTCTGTGATTATATTTTTATAATAAATTTTTAAAAATAATATTTTAAGAAATATATATAAAATTTTAAGGTAACGATTACCACGATATCGAACGATGTCTGTTCTCATCATCTGTGAGAAAAACGTAATTGGAAGGTTACCGATAATAACAAGAGAGTAAACTCTGTAGTCAGCTTGTTCACAGTTTAGTAACTCAAGTTGTTACGACTCTTACTGGTAGATGGATAACTGTATTTGTTGAATTTCATCAAAATTATCGAAGCATTAAACCTTGCAGTTTCGTCAACCTGTAATCTCGAGTACGTTAGAATTATTCACGAATAAAAATCCTAAAAAAGTACACCTAAATCTCATTAAAAAACCCCATTTCGGTATAGTATTTATTTTTAAATATAAGACAGAGAGATAGAGAATTGATACAGTGGAATGCAGAGAAGGAAGCCTATATAGAAGTATATCGAAAGAAACTTTTAATTTGAAAAGAGCGAAATAAAATAGTATCTAATTCTTTGTCATCGAATTATTTCTGTGATGGAAAATACAAGTAGCTATTGTAAAGTCGAAAAGCTTAGGCTCAGCTGCACAAGTCTGCTTCCTAATTTTCAAAGTAAAGAAATACACTTGTGTATCTTGTTGAGAAACGTGTTCTGTTGTTTTTTTTTTCTTTTGAGAAAAATCTAATCTGATACGATATATTTTTATTTATATAGCTTTTAAGTGAAATTTATCTTTTAAAAGATCAAAGTTAAAAATTGCATAATTTTAAATTAATTTCCTTATTTGTTCTTTCTCCTAAGAAGATACTGAAACTGGTCATAAAGATATTTAATTCACAATTGTTTTAATCTGTTTTATAACTTGATAACAAAGAACATTAATTGAACCTCGTTTGATTTTATCACATTTGATGTTGCTTTAAATATTAATCCATTTGAAAGATTATTTTCAAGCATATTGATTTCTTTACAGTTTTAGAACAACCAACATTTAAATATAGAGACTTATTAATCTTTTTAATTAGCTTTCAAATTGAATTATATTAAGTTGTTAATAGCATTTTAATGTTACTAAGTTTAAAATTTTTAAATGGTTAAATATACTTCTTCTCAAAAGATGAAAATTTAAGAATTATTCATCCGATAAGTTTAATTTGAAATTTAATTTCGGTTACGTTTCTGTGAAATTATAATGTGTGGATAGTATATTAAATTAAATATGAATAGTAAAATTCAAATTCGTAAATGTTAGATAACGTTTTGAATAACCAAAATGTTAATTTTATAAAATGAATTGATTTAAGAAAGCCATCGGAAATATCGAACGTTTCGTTGAACTCAATGATATCTTCACTAGTTATTTTGATATTTAGAAAGTTTGGGAGGAGTTAACTATCAATTAATCTTATACTTTCAATTATTATAAATGAGAACCCCAGAGAGTAAGATAAATATAGCTCTATACAATAGATCTCAGTTAATCGTCATTTTTTCAAGTGTTTCATTTATTTAATTATATAATCCTGTTCTGTAAAAGGTAAATGATCTACTCTACATAAAAAAATACTGAAAAATTTATTAAAAGAGATATTAAATAAATGAAAAAAATGCATTTATAAAATGAAATCTTATATATTCTGTGAAAAAAATATATATCTTTAAATAAAATTAAATTTAAAATATCTTATGCTGTGTGTAATATATTTCTCTATAAATTTTTGAAAACTTTACTAGAAATAATCGATATGGGATTTTGCTGAGTCTGATGATAAAGAATAAAAAACAAAGTAAATGTAAAATCCGCAAATTCCGGATATTGTGGATTTTTCAGCTATTTTTGAAGATATTTTAGTTCTCGGATAACCTAAGTTTCAAGATATTTTGCAATTGATGTTGAAAACAAAACAAAAATCTTCATATATATATATATATGAAGATTTTTGTTTTGTTTATATATATAAAGGTTTGTTTGACTCTGAATAAAATCAGATTTTAAAATACAAATATTTTTATTTACATAAATTTAAGCAAAAAAAAATTAATTGAAACATTTCATTATTTAACAATAAAAATAAGATGAAAAAAATTATGGAGTTTTTCTGTTTAACTCTAGTTTATTATTTTTTCAATTACCTCAACGTATTTAATTTTTCTAGAAATTCTGATGAAGTTAAAGCAATGAAATCGTTTCTAAAATTTTAATTTGTTACAGAAGATTAAAATTAGAATTTCTATTTGTACTTTATATATTTATAAATTAATAATACTTTTAAAAAGTATTTAAAAATTACTAAAGAGCTCTGTAAAATCGCAAACATTTTACTTAAAATTTTATCAAACTTTAAAATAAATACAGTATAAAAGAATAAATAATGTTATAATTTATTTATTTATTATTTTTTCTTTTATTATCATTATTTTTTAATTAATTACAAGTCATAAAATTTTTAAAAACAAAAATATTTAAAAAAATTATAATTGAATTAAATTACAAAAAATATTAAAACATTGTTTTATGTACAAATTCATATTGATTTTATGAATTTAATATTAATTAAATTAAATTTTAATTTTAAAGTTTATGTATTAAGTGCTTTAATTTTCTTTACGTATTTTAATTTATGATTCGTGTAATATTTATCATTAATTTATTGATTTTTTTAAATAAAAAATTCAATCAAAATCTTATCAATTATTGTTTTGTATAGTAGAAATTGTAAAATTGTTACATAAATATATATATAATTAATCGAATTTATTTATATTTGTTGAAAAATTAACTAAAGTCAAAGAGTTTCTTAAGATTTATGAGTTAAACGATATTGATTGGAAGGTTTTGAAAATAAGAAAATTGAAATCATAAATTAGAATTTTTTTTTAAAGCATAGATAAGTCAATGAACTTTTACAAGATAGTTTTTTATAAATCGATGAGATAAATTTGTATCAAATAAATTCAAACTTAATCTAAAATAAATATGAAAACATTTTTCTTTCTTGAAAAAAAAATGTTATTATTATTATTTTTTTTGGAAGAATTTTAAATGATTTATGTTTCTGAAAATAAAATAAAATAAAATTCATTTGTTTTTATAATTAATTTTTTATAGTAAAATGTTTAGTTTAATGCAGAAAAAATGAATAAAATTTTTAAAAAATAATAGTGAAACAAAATGTAAAATCATTGATAATGAGGTGATTTATTTAAATCTTAAATTATGAGTTGTGTTTGGGTATTTTCGATGAAAAGTAATAAGAAACAAAAGCTGAATATGTATAAAAGTAAGTAATTCAAGTAATAAAAAAATTGTTTAACTTTCAACAGTGTCGAACAATATAGAACAATATTGCAAATCCCTGGCGTTGTTTCCAATTATTGAAACTTCTGTTTACCGAGAAAGGGAGACAGAGTAGAAAAGAGAAGAATAGAAGGACATCCAAAGCATTGGCTCTATAGGGACGTCCGATGCACTAACTCAATTTTTAGTTCAAGCTCGGTGAGTTAGATTTAGTTCCATTGGTAGATTCGTAGATCCCATAGATTCCCAAGAGTAGAAGTGCAGAGTTGTAATTCCGAAACTCCATTATATCAAGAAGCCGTTAATTGTGATTGCTGTTATCTTTACTGGATAAAGTTGGTAACGAAAACTTCTATCTCTATCTATCAAACAATCCGCAGAGAAACGTACCTTTATTCCAGGAATCTTTAAAAGAAATAAAATTTAAAAGATCACAATAACACCTGGTTAATAAAATACGTTCAAAGAATTAAATTGATCTCGATCTATTATTTTTCTCAACAGCTGTTGAATAAAAAATAAATAAATAAAATATGAACTGACCTGAAGTATTCTTTTACATTTAATGAATTTTGTATAAATAAAACTTTTTAAACATATATTTTTTATGCCTATTGATTTTAAATGTCGGAAGTTTAGTTTCGTTACGACCCTATAAATAATCGAAGGGCCATCAAACATTGTAATTAACATAATCCGAACATATATCAAGTTTCATAATAAAATGAATGAAATTTAGAGAAAACAATTCAATTGCAAAGAAGACTTTACCATTATAAGTACTTTCTATCAATTCTGTTCATTTTCTATCTTAACTGAAATTCTTTTTCTTCTGGCGATCCATTCATCGGTTTGTAAAGTTTGTAGAAGATTATCTCCTAGAATATCCCGACTCCAGTCGGTGTAAGCGTGTTTTCCACTTCGGTACTCATTTCTCGTTCGAATTTTCCACATTTCCGTCATCTTCTTGGTCATCCGGAAATATAGAACCCTCTAGCTTTAAGATGGAGAGCGTAAGGGGTTATCAAAGATTAGTACATTATATTTTATTGCTTACACACATTGATTTGATTCTTTCGAAGAATTCCCCCGTAATAGAAATCTTGACGGGAAATTTTGTGTTCTTACATTAACCATTTGGTAATACTTTGCATTCATTATATTCAAATTAGCCTTAAGGCAAACGAAACAAATGTCAATCTAGACAACAGTTTGCCTTCGAGAGAGAATAAACGAATGTTTGTGGATTTATATAAATTGCAATTATTTTCTTCTCACAAAGAAAATTCTTTTATAAATAACATTCTTTTCAATGTTTAACTTAATCATATATTTTCTTCAAAATATATGTATTATTTTACAATAAAAGAACTGATGGTTTTATCAAGCTTTCTATCTAAATTATTGGAAATAGATAAAACTTAATTAATTATTTCTCGCATTTTTTTGAATTATTTTTCTTTCGAAAAAAATAACTGTTTTTATATTATATGGTCCCAGACTAGTTTTTGTTTAAATTGTCGCTTTCTAATTAAGTATGGATTAATTCCAGTACAACAGTAGCAATCGATAATTCATGAGTTTTTTAAGTTTTATAGAATCGTCTTCTGTACCAATTTATCATAAAAAAATCATAAACAGTTGGAATATACTGAAAACTATTTTATTTAATTTGATTATTTCTTCTTGGATAAACATATTCTTTTTACACTTGCTTAATTTCTTACAAATATAACTAGATATTATTTAAATAAACAATGTATTCTACGTAATTTNTAAATCGTCTTCCGTTATATTAAGAGAATGAATTAAATTAAAATAATTTTTATTTTATAGTTTAGTATATGCGTAGTGTTAAAAACTAACGTTTTTAAAAAAACGATATTAGAAGAGAAATTTTTATAATTTTTTTTTTTTCCTCCTCAAGCAAGCACTTTAATATTCTCTCGAGAACAATTGTAAATGTATAAATATAACCTAAGGTATTTGTTTTTATTTGTAATTCTTTGTAGTATTTTACACAGCTTCGAAAATAACGGAATGTAGCACCAGAACTTTCTAAAAATCGAACCTTTTTGACAAGAATTACATTTTACTTCCGTTTCTATTTTAGATATTTCATGACTACATGTAACCCATTTTGGGAATGAGTAAGTTGCTCCATCGAGATCATACGATAGTATTTTATTCTATCTAAATAACTTTGAAAAACATTATTTTGAAAGATAGACTCAAATTTGTTGATAAACTTAAGTGAGTAACGAAAAATCTAGTTTACGTTAGATTATGTAAATTTTTCCTATTAACCACGATAATTTATTTATTTTTTAAATAAAATTAATAAAATACAAATTAAATAAAAATATTATTTTATAAAATTTTAACTGAAATTTCATTAAAAATTAAAAAATAATTCTAAAAAACAGCTACTATATTGAATATTAGGCTATCTTATATAGCTAGCACTTTGTATTTATCCATACATTTCCACGAAAAAGCTTTTTAAATTTAAAAATCTATTGCATAATTATCTCTAAAACTTGTGTAATTATAATATTTAATTTTTATTTTTTCTTATTATTTAAGCGGTTTTTCCTGCAAGGCATTTAACATCTATCAAATTGGAGTTATATATAGTCCTAATATATATATATTGTCAGAAATGACAAGAAAATGCGACCAGAATAAAAGTATTAACAATTAATATAATGCAGTGATAATAATTTTCCCTGATTATGACCTTAGATGTGAATCATTAGTGTTAGTGACATTTTCTCTTCAACGATTTTGGGGTGGAGTAGATGCTATCTTAGTCAATTCCTCATCTTTAAATGAAACATCTCTTCAGAATAATTAAGGTTCGTGACAATATAAGTATTTCTCCAAATTTCTTTACGAAATAAATTGCTTTTAATTAAGCTTATAATATAATAAAATACCTTTTAATGTATGTTTTATTTTTAAATATAATATTTAAGAGAGAGGGGGAGGTAAAGAGAATTTTTAGTTAATTGTCATTATTCAAACAAGTTTGCCAGCTTAATAACGCTTCACCTGGTTCTATAATGCTTGTTTGCTACGGAGGAAAAATAGCAGTCATTTGTAAGAAGACATGGTCGGACGAAGAAGGGTATTAGTACACCCTCTGTCCTTATTTCCGGTGGTCCACCCTCCGCTCAGCTTAATGCTTGTGAAGTGACGTCATCACATTTACTGCGACTTGATGGTTAGGGGAGTTCTGGGTAATTTGTCACCTAACTGTCTGCAATGTTCTTGTATTGTAATTCTTTTGTCGAGTTCCCATTTTCGTCCTGCGTTTACTTTTGTAAATATCAATATAAATACGTTAGTTTCAATAGGCTAATATGCACCAATCAAATAGAATAACGCTGAAAAGTTTAACTCGAATAATTAAATAATTTCATTTAATTGAAATTTATAAGTAATTTAAAAATGAATACCTCACTTAATTACTTAACAGGAGCATACATTTAATTACAAATAACTTAGGTATTCATTTTAAAACTTTTACGCGAAAATATTAATTCAATTAAATATAATTATTTTTAAACGCGATTTAATAATTTTAATTAATTTAAAATAAGATTTTTTTTAAATGAGAATTTATTATAAAACAGTGTTTAGGATAAAAAATTAATTCATTCGACGAATTGATGTTTTTAAATAGTATTGAAATTTGTTAATAATATAATGCAAAGAGCTTTCATCTCAAAGTACAAAGTAAATCAAATAGATAATTACTATCGTGCAGCGAAAACTGAGTAGCAGGAGCATTTACAGTATCCAGATACCTTTAACCGACTGACTAATCAAATAGCATCAAAGTAAATGGAAATAACTTTTTCCTTTATTTTAGTTAATTTTTTTTAAATTTTATTTTCAAAAGTAAAATAATTTTAATTAGAAAAAAACCAGTTTTCTTATCGTTTTCATCTGAGGACAATAGAATTTTTAACAATGATAGCATCTATCAAATAATGAAATCAAAAGCCGAACTTCTCTTAGTTTCTTGGAAACTTTGACGTGACAATAGTTAAGTCCATTAAGAATTATACTTTTTTCTTCAAGTTTTTTTCTCCCCTCAGTTTTCAGTTTAGGACTTTGTAAATTCATAATAAAACTTCGATTAGTGTTTTTAATTACGAATAATCTTACTCATTCATCTGTTACAAAAGCGAGTTCTTTCATATTTTTAGTGTTGCTACTGATTATTGATTATTTTAAAAATTTTACTTTTAAAACAATATGGCATTATATATTTTATAAAATATGTTTAGCAAAATTAAACCGTAATTTTTATAACATATTTTCGTTAAGTGTCTGGCTCTTAATGTTGCTATAAATTATGTTAAATGATTGAATTTATATTAAGAATAATCCTTATTTTTATTGTGGATTCAGGAATATAAATTATTGCGCTTTCGACAATAAAAGATGGGAACATAATGGTTCATAATATTTTATTGATGGTTTCCATCCGTAGATGAAAACGTTTTACGTTCCTTACTTCCTTAGTCTGTTGGACGAAAAGTATAAGAGCTCTCATAACAATTGCTCAATTCCGATGAAATCTGTGAAGTATTTTATAAATATGAGGGATCTACTGGTCCAAAATTCGCCGAATATTACTTTTAGATCCCGTTTTAAAATGAAAATTTCTTATTTCTATAATTATCTGCGACATTTTTTTTTCTCTCTCTCTCTATTTAAATTTCTATTGCAGATATTTCGATTATTATTATTATCATTATTATTATACTTTTGAGAATAGCTGATATAAAAATAATTTTAATAAAATTTAATTCGAATTTAATCGAAAATTAGTGGAAAATAGCTTATTACTACAATTAGAATTATGTTTGTTTAAAATTAGTTTTGAAAAGTATTCGTTATACAATTGTGAAAGGTATAATTTAATAAGGTATAAGTAAGTAATGAGTCATTATTAAAAGTGTTTCCTGTATTATAAAATAAAGTAAAATCTTTCTAAATAGAAATTATGCAGATGAAACAAATCTAAATCGTTGCTAATTTAATAAATAATGTAATTAACATTAATATACAGTAGATTTTATATTTAAAAAAATTCTTTGTATAATATTAACTGTATTGTAAAGGTGGGAAATGATACTAATTTCGATGTTGGTTGTTGAAAAATGCTTTGAAAGTTAGAAATATAATTTTTAATATTTGTTAATATGTGTAAAGAACTAAAGTTTTTATAATTAATTCATAAAAAAATGGATAAATAGAAATAAAAACTACTTAGCTGTTGCTTATATATTGTCTAAACGCATATTAATATCTAAAAAATATTTAAAAAGCATATAAAATATTATCTATTACATTATTAAATATATCGTATATTTACATATAAATTTGTTTTAAAATAAATAAACATTTAAATTAGTTTTTATATTAAACAGATACGTCTGCTTAGATTAATACAGAATGAAGAGTAGTCCAAAAAATTAATATTTTCAGGATTAAATTATCGTTCAAAAGGAATGCAGAAATCATTGATTTGCTCTTATGCAGACAGAATCTGGAAAATATCAATTTTCTTCTTACATTTAAGCAAAGTTGCTTAAAAATTAATGATTAAACATTTCAAGTGGAATTATATCTAAAATATTAGAAAGCATTTTTATTGGTCAATATACTTGTTTATAATAAAAATTTGACAAGACATTGAATTACAATCATGCCCTATCTGCTATGATATTTTATCCAACAGCAAATTAATAAACCGTAATGTTCTTTCTGTTAAGTGCAAAACTCTTGATTTAGAAAACCGCTGACATCTACATCGCACGCTTGGACTAAATAGCACCCATGGGTGCAACACATCACCTAAGAACTTGGGAGAGGTAATAATGTCGCAATTGAATCTAGCAGGTAAAGAGATATTTTCGTAGACACATGGGAAATCTGCGAAACATGTTAACGAAAGAAAATGCAACCAGCAATTTTCTTAAAATATACTGAAATACATAAAAATCATTGTTTGAGTTTGATCATTTCTACTTGCCCATGGCAATAGACTAATTCAAAATTTTTGATCGAATTTATCGTAAAAGTTCTTTTTATACGCTAGTAAATAAATTTTTTCTGCATAAAACTGTATAATGTAGATTACAATTCAGAATTTATAAAGATTAATATATCGGAAAATGGCAAGGATGGTTAAAATTTTCATATAAGAAACCTCCATTACTTTATAATATTAGCTTGGAAAAAATTTACATAATTGACAGTTCTTATGTTTTTTATAAGTTTAATTTCATTTTTTAAGTTAAAATTCAATGCATAATAAACTATCACGGTTTAAGTTAACAGAAAAACATTTTAAAATGCAACTAATATTATCTTGAAGGTAAAGAAACTGTAATTTAACCTCCTATAGCAAATACATTATTTAACATCTTCGGATACTGGGGAAATGTAGAACATCCATCATTTGTTGTTTATAGCCATCTAGGTTCAACTACTGATTTTGTCTTACTCTCTAATGATCAAATATTGATGGAATTCCTCTATACCAATAAGGATTACATTTACTGTGGAGCTTTCTTTCATTTTAGTATCGTTTTTCTTTGATACAACTAACATTTGCATGCACTTTGGTAGACATTAAGGTTTAAAACTAATATCCCTTTTCGGAGCAGTTTTGTTAATCAAAGATACTTATTGTAGGCACTTAATGCCTAAGCAATACTAAACTAATATGAAAATAAAGCTCAATAATATTTTAAAAAACACGTTTTCTTTATCTTCTTTGTCTTCCAGATTTAAAATTAATAATTTTATATTGAATTATCAGACACTTTCTCCCCCTCAACTAATATTTAATTATGTAAAAAATAAACAAGGTACAATTAAAGTTTATAATTCTTTCGTTACTTATTTACAATAAACGAAATAATTGTTGATATTAAAAAATTGGAAAGCTGTTAATTTGAAGCAGTTCGTTACATTACATTAGACGATAATTTCTCTTGATAGAAAGCTCGACATTTTTTAAAATGAAAACTTAAAGAAGAAAGAAGTGCAAAAATAATCTGAGCTTATTTGTGCTTTCAATCGTAGGTTGCAACAAGCAATTTCAATTATGCAAAGAGCATAGTTAATTGATCAAGGACGTGGAAAATTGAATATAACAATGTTATCACTAAAATCCTGGTTAAGTCTCATTTGGTCTCAGTAAACACTTCTTAACTAAGTTGGAATGGAATATCATTAAGTAGTGGCAGGACTTTTGTGAGTGGTTACAAACAAAGAAATCGTGACTGAAGTAAATAATAGAGACATTTAATTTTGTAGATGAAGAATTGGACTTTTCTGAATTGGATTAGTATTAGACAAAGTTGTTTGTGTTTGTCCAGTTTAATTTCCTTACAGCAAACTTTCGTCTTCTTTGAAACTTTATATAAAAAATATTTATCTTTCATTGGTAAGTAATTGCGTATTGGACTGAAGCTAGCTTATAACTGCGAGCTAGAAATAACGATTACGATCTTCTTCGAGCAATCATTTTCCAGATATAAATTGTTACAGAACGATAAATATAAATTAATTCATTATCCGTTGTAAATGATTGCCCTGGAAACATAATTAAACGCTATAAACAATCACAATAGTGTTGAAACAGCGTTAGAACTATCATTTCATAGAGCTACAACCTCATATATCACAACGGTGTTAATTATCTTCAAACAAGCTTACCAATATAGGAGAACATCCGATGCCAAATGCTACACATGCGAAATGTCTGATTTGTGTTGTAAATTCATAGTCCCCAGTTCGAATCAAGTAAAGGTTAATTCGGCTTTCATCAATCAAGATCCTAAATTGTCAGCTAAAACTTTATTGGAAATGCAACTATGTTGCAAATCGAATGTAAATCACAAATACATAACAATCTAGATTATAATTAAATTGCAACTAAACATGGATACGATAAGCGAATTGCCAAAGAGATGTTATAATTACTATCGGAGCAGTAGAAGCTGTTCCAAGCTACCTGAATTGTTCTGTCATCAGGTACTGTTCACAGCAGAACATACAATCTGACGTAAACTCTTTGTAAATATAATAAACTTCGTCTTCAGCGCAAATGTATAAGAGAATGATGTATTAATTAATTTTTATTGGTATTTTCATTAGCAAAATTAAACTAATTAATCTTTCGTGAAATTTTTTAACATCGTGTAAATACGCGCTGATGGATGGTTAAGATGATGACATTTGTCACAAAAATAACTAAATATTATATTTATTATTTTATCCGGGTCAAATTTTTCTTTTAGAAAATCCAAAAATTTACATTTCTTTTTAAATAAAAGATACGAATTTGTTTTTATTAAACATTGTTTATATCCTTCTCATTAAATTGACGTTCACATATTGTTTGTCATTAGCAGAATCTCTAGGGGTTGGTGCTTAAGATCTGACATCTCTAATGTTGTTTGGAAATGATAGAGGTTGCTATTCATAGTCAACACTTATATATCAGAGCATGTTCAATCATTTGTAAAAGTTAGCTTTGTGTAAAACGTGGGGATTTTCCTTAATAGCTCTAGTAGAGGGAACTTCTGATACAAAACTGTTACCGTTGATTACTGGTTGGGTTGTTGAAATAACACCTGCTGAGCAGGAAGACGTTAGGTGGTATTTACACACCATCCAACCGACACCTAGTTGTCGGAATGCTGTTAAATGACGGGTGGAGTCGTTTATTTAGTAGGTGTTGGTAAGAATAGCCGCTTACGTGAAATAAATTTCTTGTTACGTATATATTGAATATATTGTACGTTGAATATTTTATAGCAAATTACCGTAATAAATAAAAGTATTGTAACATATTTATAAAAATTGTAATCTGCTATCCAATTAAATAAAATATATTACCCCAGCTTTACGAATTCTTATATTTATTCTAAGTGACAAGTAGTCATTCTACCAGCTGACACTTTCAATTAATATTCGGGACATTTCAATTAGGATAAAAATAAGGATGTTTTTCTCTTTTTTCGTATAATATTTATTTAAATATTGATAAAACCGTTTCCAGAATAGTCAAACGGCTTGGGCTTTTCACAGAGCAATTGCTGCACATGTTTTCCGTAAGAGTTCAGTTTAATCGAAGTGATGTATTGTCGCTAGAAGAAAGAAGAGTATCAATGCATTTAACGTAATGTCTACGGTGCAGCTGTTATAGTGATGTAATGATGGTTGTAACGGTAGGCAAAATACGTAATTTTTTTTTCTTTTCCCAAAATGTCTTATCGAGAGAACATCTGTTAAATAATCTAAGAAGATTTCTGTAACGTAACGTCATACACTTATCGTTCTTTATTGTAGAAATCGACCTGAAGTTACATTCGCCAATAGTCGAAAACCGTTCTAAAAAATATTTGTCTTTATGCCAAGAATAAATGCCCTGGATATTGTCAAAATTCCTTTTTTCCTCTTCTCACTTTCGGAAAAATCTTTTTCTTAGAGATTTGTGAAGATAATTTTTAAAAAGGAGAAAGTTGTTAAATGAATTAAGGATGCTATACACAGATGTGGCAGAATAAAAAGCTGTCTTCAGAAACTAAATTAGACACTAAAAGCAATGTTTCAATGACAATATAAAAGAAAATTTTTGGAAAATTATGTAGCGCAACTTTCATTTACCGTACGCTTAAAGATGTAATTTAATATATATGCAAAATAAACCAGAAAGTAATTTTTGAAAATATTTAAAAATTTTTAAAGGATACATAACTTGAGAAAGATTTATGTGGTGTTTAACTAAAAAATAAAATATAAAAGAACTGAACATTGTAGAATAAATAATTTTAATACTGAATGACTTCTACTGATTGAGTCGTTTTAAATTTGTCAAGATTTTTCTGATTTTCTTTTTTATTCTGCTATTTAGCAGCCGGAGAAACATCTACTTGTTGTAAGAATAGATAAAAGAATGATGCAAGCTGATGTAGGAAACGTCGGTCATAATCTCTCAGTTGGTAAGTTGGACACCCCAAGGGAGACATATTCTGTCGCATGGAGCATTCTGTCCACATGGTCTTAGTATTTTATGTTCTATGTTACCTAGTTTTACAACCAGACTTGGTACTGTAGCAAACGCAAAACTGTTGATATCAGCTTATATCCAACAGTCTTCTCATCTGAGTTGACTATCCAGAATATGATCGAAATAGATAGCATTGCATAAAATAAAAATTTCTAAGCATTCTCAATATTGAAATCTATAAAAAGAAACTCTTCAATCTCGACAAAAATAGAAGAAAATAATGAGAAATAACATATTACAATTTTATATTATATCATAAACAGTCGCATATTTTGCTTCAAACTATTTCTAATTTTGTTAGAAATGAATTATTTGAAATTCTTTTATCTTCATCACTCCAATTTACATTTAAATAGATCGTTTAGAAATTTTAACAAAAATAAGGGGAAAAAAGAAGAAGAATTTCGCAAGGAAAATTAATTTTTTTTTTAATGTTTACTGCAATCAATTCATCATTGTATTTTTAGTGCTAAATTATTTTAAAGCAATGCGCAATGGGGCATTTAACGTCATGTTTTTCGTGCCCATCGCTTTTTAAAGGATAATGATCCGAAACGTACATTAAAAATACACCTCGAGTGTAAATTATTGTAAAATAAAGGAATTATCATTGTTTCTACAATATGTGACAAGCAGAATGTTATTCGAAAGAAATATGTGGATAAAAGTATCGCAAATTTACCATCTGCTATCATTTTTGCGAGGAAATTATCGATTGAAAACTGTTAAGAAAATGATAAATTAACTGTTTTATAAATAGAAAAATCGACGAAGAAAAGCATGCACAAATTAGTTAACTTCAGCATTAGTCATATCTCGGATTTAAGAGTTGCAANGAATAAAAGAAAATAGGGCTCAATATATTTATGTTTGAAATAATTAATTAGTTAATTGGAAAAATAAATGAAGATAAAATGTTAACAAGATTAAAAATGTCTATGTTTATTTTAAATAACTTTTTTCCGCTGTTCATAAAGATAGAAGATTCGTTGCGTTTAACATTGTAAGATTACAAAAACTTCTCGGTTACTAGTTTATAAGTAATACATTTAATAAAAAAAATAAAAAAAAATAAAGTAAGGAAAATTTACACTTTAGAGAAATGGCATATTTTTCAGGATTTCGTTTTTTGAAATTTTTCCAGCTTTTCATCTTATTCCTCCACCTTCTAAATTGAGACTCTGTTGAGAAGAGAATTTTCAAAAACAGCTCCGCACTTTTCCTTTCTGACACTTCAATTTCTTCCTTCAGCTTCCTAAATAATTGAAAGGGATAAAAAAAAGACATCGTAGAAGAAACAATATTTTCCGTTTGTCCAATAGAGATCGGCCTAGCATTCCACACACTATCAAGTTGAAAAATATCGTCAGCTCAGTGAACAACTCCATTTCTTTGACTGCCAGAATCTAGCTTTATAATTTAATATTCGTGATGGAAAGAAGTGTATGAAAAATACAACACTGTGAATACCATTGTGTCCGTTGCTTAGTTAGTGTCAGGTGTGCGATGAAGACGACCAGGTAAATTGTAAATGCGGCAATTCTTGTTTAAGATTAATTAAAATAGACAGTATGATAATAGAAAGGAGATAAACCACGAGTCGACAGCCATAAAAACTTGCGCCATAAATACTGAATTGTGTGAATTGAATAGAAAGTCATTGTGTAGCGCTTTAACAATCCCGTTGAAGTAAGATTTAAAATACTTTTTAAGACAAATTTCTTGCATTTATCGGTTTTTCTTAGATAAAAACATAATTCAGAAAATGCTTTTGTAGATAATTTTCGTTTAATTGAGTATTTTCTATGCATTTAGAATAATAGTACCGTGATTCCGACTCGTTCAAAAAAATGAAAATAGCTTTAAATTATTGACTATAAATGACATTTTTGCCAAGAATTTTTTTCTATCGTAACGACCAAATTAATGTTTATTTCTTCACTAAAAAGGATTAACTTTTATAGCTTGTTTCCTTAATAAAAATACCGTTAAGTGGAAAAACTATCTTACGAATGAAATAAGTAAATCGTCTTCCGTTATATTAAGAGAATGAATTAAATTAAAATAATTTTTATTTTATAGTTTAGTATATGCGTAGTGTTAAAAACTAACGTTTTTAAAAAAACGATATTAGAAGAGAAATTTTTATAATTTTTTTTTTTCCTCCTCAAGCAAGCACTTTAATATTCTCTCGAGAACAATTGTAAATGTATAAATATAACCTAAGGTATTTGTTTTTATTTGTAATTCTTTGTAGTATTTTACACAGCTTCGAAAATAACGGAATGTAGCACCAGAACTTTCTAAAAATCGAACCTTTTTGACAAGAATTACATTTTACTTCCGTTTCTATTTTAGATATTTCATGACTACATGTAACCCATTTTGGGAATGAGTAAGTTGCTCCATCGAGATCATACGATAGTATTTTATTCTATCTAAATAACTTTGAAAAACATTATTTTGAAAGATAGACTCAAATTTGTTGATAAACTTAAGTGAGTAACGAAAAATCTAGTTTACGTTAGATTATGTAAATTTTTCCTATTAACCACGATAATTTATTTATTTTTATATGTGAATTTAACTTGTACAACACATATAATATAATTTATTTCGATCTTCATGTAATAAAATCAGTTGCGTAATTTGAAATCTTGAATATGGGAGAATTTAAGACTTTAACTTATATAAATTGTCTTGTTATTTATATCGTAAATGTATTAATTTTAACCGAGAAATGTTACGAGTTGCCCCATTAAATATTTGATAAGATTACGGACAATTTTTTAGAAGAGAAAATTGTGAATTCTTGTCACAGCTACCTCTTTCTAAAACAAGGGGATTACCGTTCAAAAGATTTCTTGTAACTTCGTCTTCTGTTTTAAATGCAAAATAGTGCATTTCTTTCTGTGCTTGCAACTTAGAAATAAGTCAAGAAACTGTTCTAGCATAACAAGTTGAAGAAAATTACCAATAAATTAGTTTTTCTTTTTTTTTTTCTTCTTTTCCTTCCACGAACCAAGTTTACGTTTCATAAATTTGGAACATTTATATGCATTTTACATTTATTTAACTGCGCCTATTGCTAATTAATTGAAGTCGTACTTGAAGGATTTAAGATATATTTTTTTCCAATTAAAAATACATAGGTTAGAATTTTAAATGTTAAAATATTTTCTAAAATTAATTGGTTCTTATATTTTTTTTATGTAACGTTCTTTAAATATTTAAATGAGTTCGTATATTAAATAAAGTGCAGATATAGATCAAACTATGAAGTCTATGGAAGTTTGAATTTAAAATATTTGAAAAGAAAGATAAAATTATTCTGAAATCGGCAAATCCATCAAATAACTAAACACACCATTTACATATACTGCGTCAGCTGAATCAGACTTCACTTTTGAAAAATCTGTAAAAAGTTCAGTTTTTAAGAAATAATTTCCATAAGCTAGAAATTATACGGGATTTATTAAAAAATTTATATAAAAATCTTTCAGTGGAAATTTATCATATTCGATAATTATAAAACTGATAAAAGAAAAATATTTTTAAAAAACGTAATTTATATTCTTTCTTTCAAAAATAATTATTTTATAAAAATATTCTATCTAAGATTCAATACATTACGAAGTTTAATATAGCGAAATATTCGTACGTTTAGTTAATTTTTTCTGATATTGTCGAGATTTTGATCGATTTTCCAATCAGAAAAAGTCTCCAGATAAATCATAAGAGCAGTTTCTCTTATATGAAATGTTGTAAAAGCAGATAATTTTTTTTTGAAATTTTTTACGACTCTTACAAATGAAACAGTACGCTTTTTATCAATAAAACTAAAGGTTTAAGTATAAATTCCACTAGTTAATAGCTTGGTTTTGCTACAAATACCTTCGTTTATAAAAGCTATATCACTAATTCAAACCTTTTGAAGGTGTTTTGGGAAGTGTGAAAAAACTTAAGTTAGGTTATTTCTGAAAGATTCATCTGTCTAATTCTCACCACGATCAAACTTCTCATCACACAGATAGAATTCTTTCACACCAATCCTCCACCATTAGCGAAAATTTATCTCACAAGAAAGCTCACAGGTAAACCTCCAGAGCGAAAAGTTGCTGGATCAACTTTTTATTTGTTTTCATTTATTTTTTTTTCAAACAACAATATATCTATATATTTTTCTTATCTTCATTGAGATACTTTAAATGTCAAAAATACATCGGAACTATATATTCCGCAGAAGTCACAAAGAGAAACGTCTTTAGAAAATATATTTTTTTACCCTTCTAGATGTATAGATTTCAAAATTTTTCAATATATTTTCCTAATGGTAATAAAAATGTGTTGAATCTTTTAAAAATTCCTTTCTCACTTAACAGTGAATCTTTTCTCGGAATGAAAAAGATTGCCGAAAGTAGAATTTCTTATCCGATATTTCTTTGATGGTTCTTTCATGTTTGATAGATACCTCGTGTATTTTCTTTACTGTATATTTCTACGTGAAAAGTTTTATTGAGAAAATCAAACTATACTCTCTACAGAGAAAGATTTCACTTTTAAAGAATATAAATCGTCGATTATTTTATATAGTTTAAAACAAAATCTAAACTTTTCGCGAAATGTAATAAGTCTCAGCAGCTGAAACTATAGTGCACACATTCTCTAGAGATCCTTACTTCCTTTTTTTTTTACTTTCTTGGTTCATTTACAGAAAAAGAAAAACAGGAAAGAAAAAAAGTGATATTTAATAAAATTTTCAATAATAAAAAAATTAACTTTTATTTTCCTATTTATTTATTCAGATCTTACTTCTTCGTAGTGTATAATTCAAAAAATCAGAATGAATTAGGAAACACGACGGATATTTATAAATTTGTTATTCTGAGGTCGGTATCTCGTCTTGTTTGATGATGTCTCCTCTAGAAATCTTTGTTAAATATTCATGAATGGCATAGAAATACTAAGGATTCAAAGAATTTCCGAAAGTCTTGACAGATGGGTTGGGATCTACAGAAAAAGGATAATGTTTGACTTTATATTTTGTTAGAACAGCGACAGAACCGGTTTCATTCGATAATCGATATAGGTCTACCGATTTCAAAAGTTGTGATTGCAATGGGAAAACAATCCCTGAACAACTGACATTTCTTTATCTTGAATAATCGTAAAATATTTCGCTTTTTATCATTTTTCTATTACTGGAAAGTAAATATTAATATTCCTCCAAAGACCATTTCATATTTTAAATTTAAATAAATGGAACTGTTTACCTATAACTGATAGAATTTTAATTGTTACTTAATAATATAATTACAATTTGTAGGCGGTATGTATTTAGAAATTTCAAAGTAATTAATGGATTAAAGAGTACTCTTCGCGGAATTTATTTGCTTAGCATTAAATCAGTTTTACTGCAATGTAATTTTAAATATAATAATAATTTAATTATTTTTTTTTTNGTTAGAATTTTAAATGTTAAAATATTTTCTAAAATTAATTGGTTCTTATATTTTTTTTATGTAACGTTCTTTAAATATTTAAATGAGTTCGTATATTAAATAAAGTGCAGATATAGATCAAACTATGAAGTCTATGGAAGTTTGAATTTAAAATATTTGAAAAGAAAGATAAAATTATTCTGAAATCGGCAAATCCATCAAATAACTAAACACACCATTTACATATACTGCGTCAGCTGAATCAGACTTCACTTTTGAAAAATCTGTAAAAAGTTCAGTTTTTAAGAAATAATTTCCATAAGCTAGAAATTATACGGGATTTATTAAAAAATTTATATAAAAATCTTTCAGTGGAAATTTATCATATTCGATAATTATAAAACTGATAAAAGAAAAATATTTTTAAAAAACGTAATTTATATTCTTTCTTTCAAAAATAATTATTTTATAAAAATATTCTATCTAAGATTCAATACATTACGAAGTTTAATATAGCGAAATATTCGTACGTTTAGTTAATTTTTTCTGATATTGTCGAGATTTTGATCGATTTTCCAATCAGAAAAAGTCTCCAGATAAATCATAAGAGCAGTTTCTCTTATATGAAATGTTGTAAAAGCAGATAATTTTTTTTTGAAATTTTTTACGACTCTTACAAATGAAACAGTACGCTTTTTATCAATAAAACTAAAGGTTTAAGTATAAATTCCACTAGTTAATAGCTTGGTTTTGCTACAAATACCTTCGTTTATAAAAGCTATATCACTAATTCAAACCTTTTGAAGGTGTTTTGGGAAGTGTGAAAAAACTTAAGTTAGGTTATTTCTGAAAGATTCATCTGTCTAATTCTCACCACGATCAAACTTCTCATCACACAGATAGAATTCTTTCACACCAATCCTCCACCATTAGCGAAAATTTATCTCACAAGAAAGCTCACAGGTAAACCTCCAGAGCGAAAAGTTGCTGGATCAACTTTTTATTTGTTTTCATTTATTTTTTTTTCAAACAACAATATATCTATATATTTTTCTTATCTTCATTGAGATACTTTAAATGTCAAAAATACATCGGAACTATATATTCCGCAGAAGTCACAAAGAGAAACGTCTTTAGAAAATATATTTTTTTACCCTTCTAGATGTATAGATTTCAAAATTTTTCAATATATTTTCCTAATGGTAATAAAAATGTGTTGAATCTTTTAAAAATTCCTTTCTCACTTAACAGTGAATCTTTTCTCGGAATGAAAAAGATTGCCGAAAGTAGAATTTCTTATCCGATATTTCTTTGATGGTTCTTTCATGTTTGATAGATACCTCGTGTATTTTCTTTACTGTATATTTCTACGTGAAAAGTTTTATTGAGAAAATCAAACTATACTCTCTACAGAGAAAGATTTCACTTTTAAAGAATATAAATCGTCGATTATTTTATATAGTTTAAAACAAAATCTAAACTTTTCGCGAAATGTAATAAGTCTCAGCAGCTGAAACTATAGTGCACACATTCTCTAGAGATCCTTACTTCCTTTTTTTTTTACTTTCTTGGTTCATTTACAGAAAAAGAAAAACAGGAAAGAAAAAAAGTGATATTTAATAAAATTTTCAATAATAAAAAAATTAACTTTTATTTTCCTATTTATTTATTCAGATCTTACTTCTTCGTAGTGTATAATTCAAAAAATCAGAATGAATTAGGAAACACGACGGATATTTATAAATTTGTTATTCTGAGGTCGGTATCTCGTCTTGTTTGATGATGTCTCCTCTAGAAATCTTTGTTAAATATTCATGAATGGCATAGAAATACTAAGGATTCAAAGAATTTCCGAAAGTCTTGACAGATGGGTTGGGATCTACAGAAAAAGGATAATGTTTGACTTTATATTTTGTTAGAACAGCGACAGAACCGGTTTCATTCGATAATCGATATAGGTCTACCGATTTCAAAAGTTGTGATTGCAATGGGAAAACAATCCCTGAACAACTGACATTTCTTTATCTTGAATAATCGTAAAATATTTCGCTTTTTATCATTTTTCTATTACTGGAAAGTAAATATTAATATTCCTCCAAAGACCATTTCATATTTTAAATTTAAATAAATGGAACTGTTTACCTATAACTGATAGAATTTTAATTGTTACTTAATAATATAATTACAATTTGTAGGCGGTATGTATTTAGAAATTTCAAAGTAATTAATGGATTAAAGAGTACTCTTCGCGGAATTTATTTGCTTAGCATTAAATCAGTTTTACTGCAATGTAATTTTAAATATAATAATAATTTAATTATTTTTTTTTTTATATCTAAAAATTCAAATTTGTATGAAAGTATTCGATTTGCTACCAGTTTTTTTTAGCATTAAATGTGTATAGAAGTCGATATTTCTGTTTATATTTCATTAATTACTCTCAGATTTTTACTAGTTAAAGAACATTGCAGTAAGTTAAATAAAATTCGGGCCTAGTTTCTTAATATAAAAGTTTAGCTGTTAAATTTAGTCTGTCAAACGGCTGGACTGTTAGAGTTAGTTAAGCATCAGAACTAACTACTCGGTAATACAGTTGAGTTGAGAAACGTCAATCGATGATACAGTAAGTGAAAGTTTAATATCTGGAGCTTCGCTAGGATTCCGCTTGGGGGAGCTAATCGACAGTTAAATTTCGCCTCGCTTCTATCGATTACATTGCTACGGTCAATCTTTCCCATTTCAAACCAGTCTGCACAGCCAACTTTGTTGGTTGCGAGGTGGCAGGTATTAGGTTCTTATCTAGCTTTCGGCACATCGAGAAATTGTGTCACTCTCTGAAAGCACTTTTTTGTACTTTTACAAAAAATGATTGAAAGTACTTATAAAACTCCTAGCTGTTCATAACTTCCATTATCTACGCCATTTTATAAGTAAATAGATATAGATTGTTCCTAATCTAACATTAACATATTGACAATCGATTCGAGTAATTCGGAAATCCGAGGTAATCTATATTTGATTGTGATAAATATTTCTTACCTTTATCCTCTTTAATAATAGCTATGCCAATATATAAGTATAACAGATTTAAATGATTTTCATTTATTTAAGTACGAACGCATTTTTTACACGCCCAAAATAATCTAATGAATATAAATTCGTAAATCGATATTTAAAAATTTGTATTAACGATATCTGTTAGACTACTAATATAACGTTTAAAATTTATTAATATAAGAAATTATTAATTAAATTATCAACAACCGTGAGGCAGATAATAGTGAGGGCTTATCAGACCAATGATGGGCACAAACGCTCAGGGATCAAAGTGAAAACAATTTAATAAATATAAAAAAATTACTACATAAGTGTGAAACGAAAACCAAAATGCATTTTAGACTATTTTCCTAATAGAAAATAGTCCCTTGTCATTTGGTATTAACTAAAGGTAAATCTATATTAAAATTATACAAGGTAATGGTCAACTGCCTCACGGTTGTTGATAATTTAATTAATATAATTATATTAAGGGCTAGAAGAAACTTTTATAGTAATAAGAAATTATGTTAAATACGACATAATAATTATTTTCATGTTAATAAAAACCGTTATTTTAAATTTTCAAATTAAAATTTGAAATAACAATGTTTATTAATCGTTAAAAATATGTCTATTACAACTTCGCTTTTTCAGATATATAATATCTCTTCATGTTTAAAAATAGTAAAAATAGTGAAACTGTATCTATGACAATATAATGATCTCACATAATTTTATTTAAATTATTTTTTCTTTTGTGGAAAAAATTGAAAACCTGATACTATATGTATTAATGTATGTTATTCTTTCCTTCATTTCTTTACCGTAAAAAAATTATTACTTGCAATATGACCCGCAGTTGTAAGATAATGATGAAAGTTATTAAAATTTTCAAAAAAATAAAAAAACACAGTTCTATATTTCGTAATTATATGCGTATCTTCTATTATTTCTTTTTCATAATATAGGCATACGCATAACAGCTATTGTTCAAGAGATTCTAAGTGTACATTGCTTCAAACGTAATAATTATGCGAAAAGTTCTTTAATAACCAAAGAAATTTTAACTTTAATTATTAATTATTATCATAATTTGCTTTAAATTATTTAAGAAATGGCTCGGTTATTAGACTAAAAAGATAAAGTTTCGAGTGAACAGAAAGAAACAAATTAATTATTTAGAATGCTTTAGAAAATATTGATAATGTTTCCAACATTATTCCTTGTTGTAAACAGTTTGTTATATAAAGAGAATTAAACTGATATTAGAATATTTTATAAAAAAATAAATGAATTTTTTTAAGTAAAATAGCTTAATCACCCGTTTTTGTATTATTTAGTATTTTACTAAATAAAAGTTAAAATCACGTTTTTAGTTATAAAAAGAAAAACAAAAGTGAAATATATAACTAAAATTTGGTAAATATATGTATGATATTAATATAAGTTAGCAACCAAACTCTCAATTTCTTCTTCTGTTTAAAGATTCTAAAACCCATTCCAATAATGCTTTTTTCTCATTCATTATTTACAAAGTACGCATGCTTTATTCTATGTATAAGTTTTATAAAGTTTCGCTTATATCAAGAAAGATAAAAGAAATTTTTACCAAAAAGTAAAAAAAATCAATCCTGCATAAAATTTTTAGTTTAATCTTAAAAAAATGATTCACTTGGGCATATTTTCGGTTATTTGTTTTTCACTTATTTTGGAAAACTACTAGTATTTTTAAACAAAAATAGATTTTTCTGTGAAACTCCCAGAATAGTTTATGATATATTTTTTCATAAGTTTGCTATATTTCACAGGTAAATCGTCATAAATTCACTACTTTTAAATATTTAACATATCATCTATAAATTAATGTTTTCTTCAAACATTGTTTTTAATTGTTTAAAGTTTTTTAAAAATTTATGATAATTCATATCTATTTATTTATTTAAAATAACTGGCTAGGGTTAACAGTATTTTATTCAATTTGTTGGTTTTTAAATTCACATTTTCTATTCTGCAATTTAATACTTATTTTATGAATTTTGACTAGTACAAAATGATACTAATATATCTTTTAATTTTATGAATGTATTAAATAGTAAAATTAATTTATTTGCTTTAAAATGATGCGAATATTTTATATAATTCAATAAATATATGAAAGGATTCGGATGTAAAAGATGGTAAGTGTCATTTCCATTAGTAACATTATAATATAACAGCTAAACAGCAATGTATTCCAAGTTTAATATTATATATATACTTTTTAAGTATAACATGCACTTTATTCTGATTAAAGTAAACAAAACCTTCTGAAGACATTTAATTTTTGCATTTTCTCTAAACTTTCATTAGGGCGCTTACCATCTTTTACACACGAACCTTTCATACAATATCTTAAGGGACAAGAATGATGTTGATGTATATTTAATACAGAATATTTATTGAAGATTCATGCAATATTATTCAATGATATAATAATAATAATAACAACAGCCTCATCCCATCAAAACTTATACGAGAGTTTGGAGTAAATAGAAAAAAATCGATAGGACTGTGTTTACAAAGAAGTACAAACCAATGTGACAAACCACACAGAAACAAACCAAAGAAATATCAGTTACTGTGACAACAACGTATGATCATTCGAGATGGAAAATACTAAAGTAATACCATCCGATATTATCATTAAGTAAAGTTTTTCTTTTTAATTAACTAATTTTAGTTGCATTTTATTTTCTTTCTGAATTAAAAATAATTTTTGAAAGAAGAAAATTCATGTAGTAGAAACTGTATTCCTCATTACTTTTTCTTATTAGGTTAAGATGTATCTTTCTTTTCTATTATATCATAATGTAATTTTCCAATAAATTAGGCATAAATAATTAAACATCTTGATTAATAACGTAGATAATTTCTACAACAAAACCGACTTTTTTAAATAGATTTTCTCCGTTAGAAATCAATACGAAGTTTTTATTTCTGTTATATTTAAATAGTTTGTAAAAAGGGTCGAAATACTCTATCTACCAAACTAATTGTCACCTAGTTTTATCTGTGATAACATAGTTGATGCTGATTAGAATAACGAACATGCAGAGATGAGTAAAAAGCCAATGGAGACGATGGTTAAGTCGAACTATCTAGATTATCGTGGGAAGAATAATGAAACTGCGTACATCCCAACAAATCTGAAGAAATTAAATGATGATTTTCATTTGATTTAAGTGATTTTCTTATGTTCTACTATAATTGAGATTAGATTTACATTTACTATTTTTTTATCATGTAAAAATTTAATTTTCTAAATAGAAATGAAATTATATAAATTAAACCTAGTTGAATAAAATTTGAAAATTTAAATTCAAACTTAAAGATAAATTTTTGTATAGAATTAAGTAAATCATTTTTATTATTATTATTATTATTTTTTTTTAATTTAATGTGGAGAAAATTTATGAAATTATCTTTCATATTTTAATTTATTATTATGTCTATATGAATTAATTTATTACATAAATTTGACTAAGTAAATAGTGTTTTTAATGCTTATGCAAAATAGATTAAGTTTTAGTAAAATATATTTGGATAGAAAATAAAAGGGATGAAATAAGAAAGAGAGAATAAAATTTTTGAATGATAAGATAACAAGAGAAACTACTATAAATTATCCATTTAGATAATAAAAAATTGTAAAGTTTCTTTGAATTTAAAACCCGTTAGACTGTCTCTTGGAATTTCTCATATTTTTATATTCTTGAAAACTTAATGTATTTTCTAAATTAAAGGTTAAAGTGACCGAGATTCTAAGATAGTTTACTTGTCTTTCTTTGAAGAACAGATCTATGACAACTGAGAGAAAAATTCTTTCTTCACTAATGCCGGTATTTTGTCGCAGACCAGAAAACACACTTTTACTCTTCTTCAGAAAAGCTAAGAAAATCAATAGTTGCTACTGACAAACTGGCGAAATTCTCTCATCGTTTCACTAACAATTTTGTCAAATGTAGGCGACAAGTAATTGCATAATTTGAGCTCCAAATTTCTTTCTAATAGAAGAAATTGAATGAATAAAAATTATTCGAACTGTACGCTGAATAAAGCAGTCTTTCCTTCCCAATAAGTTACAAGTTGATCGAAACGCTAAATAAAAAAAATTCTAACTGAAAAATCGAAAAATTGACCAAGATTTGTTTTTCCTATATTTAGTGGTAGACTTAACTTCTTTCATCAAATATTATCGATTGACTTAGTTCAATATGATACGTTCTCATGGAAAATATGAATAAATCTTTAAAGCCATTAATATTTTAAGTAATAAATTGTTTGTTTTTTATTTAAAAAAGTAAAGCTGATGAAACTGCTTACATTATAAATTCTTTATCGTTATATAATATTTTATTGAATATAAACTATAAAATTGAAACAAAATGCTAATGTTGATACATAATATTATTAGAAAAATAAAATAATAATGCTATATTTGCATTTATTTACGAGCAAAATAAGAATTTACTTGTTATGTATATCAATTTGATATTTAATTGATATTTACTTTACTTTTGTAACCGTGAATGTTATAAGTCCACTCTAAGCCAAGATTTAAATAAATATATATATATAATATATGAAGTATGTAGACACAATAATAAAGCAATAAATCCAGAAGTTAAAAGCAGACAGACATAAAAATATGATAAGATTATATACAGAATGTGAAAATGGATATGAAACTAAAGTTCGTGAAAGTAATTTTTGATATACCGTACTGTATATTAGTTTGTTTGACAGATTAAAAATAAAACACCTTTCAAATTATTTCATTAAACCTAAAATATACAAAGAAAATTAATTAAATTTTAAAACTCGGAATGAAAAATGAACAAAATACTTTCTCTAATTGATTTATCAAATAATTAAAAGTTTATTCAAAATAAGTTATAGTTAACAATAGTTAATACTTAATTATTATAGTGAAAATATATATACTGTATATATTTTTTGTAAAGTAGTTAAATTAAATATCTAAATTCTAATTAAAATTCATTTAGCAATTTTGAAAATTAAATATTAAACATTTACACTAAATATCATTAGAAGTAAAAGTGAAGGAATTATTTATTGTAGATTAATTTACATAAATTCATAAGTATAATTCTTGATTATTTCTTATAAATTTTCATAAAGCTAATTCTTAAATATTTCCTTAAGAAATTTTAATTTGAATAAGAATTGATATCATTAAAATTTAATTACTAAACATCAATGTTTTGGCATTAATGAATCCGAAAAGTAAAATTAAATCTGTTAATTACTTCTGAACAAAAATAAAAAGAGAAGAAAAAAAATAAATTATCTATAATAAATCTAAACTGGGATTGGTAAATTAAATTAATTTAAAAGATCTCATTTTAATATAATGTTCTTTGAGATAAAAATTTATCTTTGTTTAATAAAAATGAGATTTTCAGAATCTCTCTCAAGAGAAGATCACTTTAGATAGTGATCATGTTTATTCTTCAATATTTATGATGTTTTCTGATAAGAAATTTTTGAGCTTTGAAGGAACTTGTAACAAAATCAGTTGATCAAAATTTAACAGACTATGATTTAAAATAAAGCAGATTTACTTGTAAATAAATTCTTTCATTCTTTTTCCCCCCATTAACGAAATTTTCAATATAACTTTCGATTAAATCTATACAGAATTAATTTTCATTTCGAAAAACTTTATTAAAATGTGAATATAAATGTAATTATTAAATTTATTAAAAGAAAATAATTTAATTTTACTTATTCTTAAAGTTTAATTCGAAGGATTTGCATGATATATTCAATCCGAAACGGAAATAAATGTCGTGCACGACTTGAAATAAAGATGCAGCAGTCCGGATATCATTTTGTATGCTTTGTGGATCAGGAAATGTATATTCACTTGATGAACATTTAAGAGTTATACTTAAAAGTTGCATTTTGTACTATAACACGAATTAATCTACGCAATGTAATATAGCGTATTCTACATGAGAATTTTCATTATAGCATTATAATTGTTAGCATTTTGTAATTAATAATAAACTTCACATATTCTGTCTCTGTATGCTATAATATTAATAAACAAATTTGATGAATAAATAAATAATTAAAATTATTTTGAGAGAGGTTTATCTGCTAAACTTTTAAGTTATTAACTAAAAATTACTTGGAGAGTACTATTTATAACAACATAAGAGTAAATCTTATCAAGAACAAATAAAACGTTGTATAATTACATTACCATATAATTTCTAAAGATATTACTTCATTTTATATCACAATACTTGTTGTCATTTTGCTTAACAGTTATCTATTTAATTGTCGTGATTTATCTTTGAAATGTTATTCAATATGCTTTATCTTTGGATAATTATCGAGATATATTCACACGTGTTCAATTAAGCTCTTAATGAAATTTATAGATGTTGTTTATTATATATTTCGTTATCTCGTATAATAATTATGTAATATTTATATACATTTCTCCGTTTATAATGTCAAGTATTGCTTTAATTAATTTGTTTATCTGATTTCAAAAGTAAATCTTGTGTATATATTCAATAGGCCTACACTTCAAAAAGAGATTCTATTGATATTTTACTTGCAATTTAAATGCTCCAAAATTGAATACAGCTTTAACATTTTTCATTCATTTTTCGTTCCTTTCAATAGTTTGAATATATCTATATAAAATTTTCAATAACTTTCCTTTTTTAGATATTTCCTGCTATTTATTATATTAGCATTCAACGATAATCTTGATTAATAAAAGAAAATGTCTGATCTTAACTCATCAAAGTTTATATTTAATCAATTAAACTGATTAATAAACTTCTTGAAATTTATTTTAACTTTTCAAAATTTTTGAAAATTCAATATGTTCTAAAAATATTTGATATAATCTAATTTTCTTTCATTAGATGTATTCGATAAAATAACTTTAACGTATCCTTTTGATTTAAAGCATTTTTTAAAGTAGAAAATCCTAAATTGTATCTAAAATTGTAAAGGCTAATAGGTTTAGCAATTGGTTTTAATTATTCGAACTAATTAAACTGTAAAGCCGTTAATATATTGCCTCTATAATAAAATCGAACATATCTATCACGGAAGCAGTAATTGTGTTACGGTCACAAGAATAAATAAATTCCTGTTTCAAATTCACCTGCATTATATATTAAACAGATTTCTCCATTAAAGATTAAATTAAATTTCATAATTTTAAATATCTAAGATTCTATATTACTACCTAAATATAATATTTCAAAATTTTGATATCATCAAAAATCGATGATAAAAAAAAAATACAATTTTTTATGTTTCGAAGGAAACCGTAATTTCAAAAATTTAGTAAAAAATTCGGTTCGATTCAAATTTTCACTCGAGTAGAATATTAAATTTAAGTTTAAATCACCAAATAAATGATTAAAAATTTTATTTTTTTTTTATACTCCGAATTTTTTTTCGAAATTTTTGATTCCTTCCCATATCGATTTATATCTATTCATTTTCTAACATCGGAAAATAAGAAAGTGAATGAAAAGATCTTTTATCTTATCTTTCATGCTAGGCAAATACCGTATTGTCTTGTGCTTTTTCATGGTATTTTTGTGAAAGATCCTTATCAACTTTCTTTTTTATTATGTCCCATGTTCTATACTTTTTTAAACCATCATTTATTTTACTCTCTTACTCTTTACTATAACTTATTTGTAAACTTTTCTTATTAGTCAACTTAATAAAGTTTATTTTAATAGGTGCAGCTTCCCCATATCAATTTTCTAAAGTTTGGAAAACTATTTTTATTAGTTTAAAATATTTACACTAATTAATACATTCCAAANTTGTGAATTCTTGTCACAGCTACCTCTTTCTAAAACAAGGGGATTACCGTTCAAAAGATTTCTTGTAACTTCGTCTTCTGTTTTAAATGCAAAATAGTGCATTTCTTTCTGTGCTTGCAACTTAGAAATAAGTCAAGAAACTGTTCTAGCATAACAAGTTGAAGAAAATTACCAATAAATTAGTTTTTCTTTTTTTTTTTCTTCTTTTCCTTCCACGAACCAAGTTTACGTTTCATAAATTTGGAACATTTATATGCATTTTACATTTATTTAACTGCGCCTATTGCTAATTAATTGAAGTCGTACTTGAAGGATTTAAGATATATTTTTTTCCAATTAAAAATACATAGGTTAGAATTTTAAATGTTAAAATATTTTCTAAAATTAATTGGTTCTTATATTTTTTTTATGTAACGTTCTTTAAATATTTAAATGAGTTCGTATATTAAATAAAGTGCAGATATAGATCAAACTATGAAGTCTATGGAAGTTTGAATTTAAAATATTTGAAAAGAAAGATAAAATTATTCTGAAATCGGCAAATCCATCAAATAACTAAACACACCATTTACATATACTGCGTCAGCTGAATCAGACTTCACTTTTGAAAAATCTGTAAAAAGTTCAGTTTTTAAGAAATAATTTCCATAAGCTAGAAATTATACGGGATTTATTAAAAAATTTATATAAAAATCTTTCAGTGGAAATTTATCATATTCGATAATTATAAAACTGATAAAAGAAAAATATTTTTAAAAAACGTAATTTATATTCTTTCTTTCAAAAATAATTATTTTATAAAAATATTCTATCTAAGATTCAATACATTACGAAGTTTAATATAGCGAAATATTCGTACGTTTAGTTAATTTTTTCTGATATTGTCGAGATTTTGATCGATTTTCCAATCAGAAAAAGTCTCCAGATAAATCATAAGAGCAGTTTCTCTTATATGAAATGTTGTAAAAGCAGATAATTTTTTTTTGAAATTTTTTACGACTCTTACAAATGAAACAGTACGCTTTTTATCAATAAAACTAAAGGTTTAAGTATAAATTCCACTAGTTAATAGCTTGGTTTTGCTACAAATACCTTCGTTTATAAAAGCTATATCACTAATTCAAACCTTTTGAAGGTGTTTTGGGAAGTGTGAAAAAACTTAAGTTAGGTTATTTCTGAAAGATTCATCTGTCTAATTCTCACCACGATCAAACTTCTCATCACACAGATAGAATTCTTTCACACCAATCCTCCACCATTAGCGAAAATTTATCTCACAAGAAAGCTCACAGGTAAACCTCCAGAGCGAAAAGTTGCTGGATCAACTTTTTATTTGTTTTCATTTATTTTTTTTTCAAACAACAATATATCTATATATTTTTCTTATCTTCATTGAGATACTTTAAATGTCAAAAATACATCGGAACTATATATTCCGCAGAAGTCACAAAGAGAAACGTCTTTAGAAAATATATTTTTTTACCCTTCTAGATGTATAGATTTCAAAATTTTTCAATATATTTTCCTAATGGTAATAAAAATGTGTTGAATCTTTTAAAAATTCCTTTCTCACTTAACAGTGAATCTTTTCTCGGAATGAAAAAGATTGCCGAAAGTAGAATTTCTTATCCGATATTTCTTTGATGGTTCTTTCATGTTTGATAGATACCTCGTGTATTTTCTTTACTGTATATTTCTACGTGAAAAGTTTTATTGAGAAAATCAAACTATACTCTCTACAGAGAAAGATTTCACTTTTAAAGAATATAAATCGTCGATTATTTTATATAGTTTAAAACAAAATCTAAACTTTTCGCGAAATGTAATAAGTCTCAGCAGCTGAAACTATAGTGCACACATTCTCTAGAGATCCTTACTTCCTTTTTTTTTTACTTTCTTGGTTCATTTACAGAAAAAGAAAAACAGGAAAGAAAAAAAGTGATATTTAATAAAATTTTCAATAATAAAAAAATTAACTTTTATTTTCCTATTTATTTATTCAGATCTTACTTCTTCGTAGTGTATAATTCAAAAAATCAGAATGAATTAGGAAACACGACGGATATTTATAAATTTGTTATTCTGAGGTCGGTATCTCGTCTTGTTTGATGATGTCTCCTCTAGAAATCTTTGTTAAATATTCATGAATGGCATAGAAATACTAAGGATTCAAAGAATTTCCGAAAGTCTTGACAGATGGGTTGGGATCTACAGAAAAAGGATAATGTTTGACTTTATATTTTGTTAGAACAGCGACAGAACCGGTTTCATTCGATAATCGATATAGGTCTACCGATTTCAAAAGTTGTGATTGCAATGGGAAAACAATCCCTGAACAACTGACATTTCTTTATCTTGAATAATCGTAAAATATTTCGCTTTTTATCATTTTTCTATTACTGGAAAGTAAATATTAATATTCCTCCAAAGACCATTTCATATTTTAAATTTAAATAAATGGAACTGTTTACCTATAACTGATAGAATTTTAATTGTTACTTAATAATATAATTACAATTTGTAGGCGGTATGTATTTAGAAATTTCAAAGTAATTAATGGATTAAAGAGTACTCTTCGCGGAATTTATTTGCTTAGCATTAAATCAGTTTTACTGCAATGTAATTTTAAATATAATAATAATTTAATTATTTTTTTTTTTATATCTAAAAATTCAAATTTGTATGAAAGTATTCGATTTGCTACCAGTTTTTTTTAGCATTAAATGTGTATAGAAGTCGATATTTCTGTTTATATTTCATTAATTACTCTCAGATTTTTACTAGTTAAAGAACATTGCAGTAAGTTAAATAAAATTCGGGCCTAGTTTCTTAATATAAAAGTTTAGCTGTTAAATTTAGTCTGTCAAACGGCTGGACTGTTAGAGTTAGTTAAGCATCAGAACTAACTACTCGGTAATACAGTTGAGTTGAGAAACGTCAATCGATGATACAGTAAGTGAAAGTTTAATATCTGGAGCTTCGCTAGGATTCCGCTTGGGGGAGCTAATCGACAGTTAAATTTCGCCTCGCTTCTATCGATTACATTGCTACGGTCAATCTTTCCCATTTCAAACCAGTCTGCACAGCCAACTTTGTTGGTTGCGAGGTGGCAGGTATTAGGTTCTTATCTAGCTTTCGGCACATCGAGAAATTGTGTCACTCTCTGAAAGCACTTTTTTGTACTTTTACAAAAAATGATTGAAAGTACTTATAAAACTCCTAGCTGTTCATAACTTCCATTATCTACGCCATTTTATAAGTAAATAGATATAGATTGTTCCTAATCTAACATTAACATATTGACAATCGATTCGAGTAATTCGGAAATCCGAGGTAATCTATATTTGATTGTGATAAATATTTCTTACCTTTATCCTCTTTAATAATAGCTATGCCAATATATAAGTATAACAGATTTAAATGATTTTCATTTATTTAAGTACGAACGCATTTTTTACACGCCCAAAATAATCTAATGAATATAAATTCGTAAATCGATATTTAAAAATTTGTATTAACGATATCTGTTAGACTACTAATATAACGTTTAAAATTTATTAATATAAGAAATTATTAATTAAATTATCAACAACCGTGAGGCAGATAATAGTGAGGGCTTATCAGACCAATGATGGGCACAAACGCTCAGGGATCAAAGTGAAAACAATTTAATAAATATAAAAAAATTACTACATAAGTGTGAAACGAAAACCAAAATGCATTTTAGACTATTTTCCTAATAGAAAATAGTCCCTTGTCATTTGGTATTAACTAAAGGTAAATCTATATTAAAATTATACAAGGTAATGGTCAACTGCCTCACGGTTGTTGATAATTTAATTAATATAATTATATTAAGGGCTAGAAGAAACTTTTATAGTAATAAGAAATTATGTTAAATACGACATAATAATTATTTTCATGTTAATAAAAACCGTTATTTTAAATTTTCAAATTAAAATTTGAAATAACAATGTTTATTAATCGTTAAAAATATGTCTATTACAACTTCGCTTTTTCAGATATATAATATCTCTTCATGTTTAAAAATAGTAAAAATAGTGAAACTGTATCTATGACAATATAATGATCTCACATAATTTTATTTAAATTATTTTTTCTTTTGTGGAAAAAATTGAAAACCTGATACTATATGTATTAATGTATGTTATTCTTTCCTTCATTTCTTTACCGTAAAAAAATTATTACTTGCAATATGACCCGCAGTTGTAAGATAATGATGAAAGTTATTAAAATTTTCAAAAAAATAAAAAAACACAGTTCTATATTTCGTAATTATATGCGTATCTTCTATTATTTCTTTTTCATAATATAGGCATACGCATAACAGCTATTGTTCAAGAGATTCTAAGTGTACATTGCTTCAAACGTAATAATTATGCGAAAAGTTCTTTAATAACCAAAGAAATTTTAACTTTAATTATTAATTATTATCATAATTTGCTTTAAATTATTTAAGAAATGGCTCGGTTATTAGACTAAAAAGATAAAGTTTCGAGTGAACAGAAAGAAACAAATTAATTATTTAGAATGCTTTAGAAAATATTGATAATGTTTCCAACATTATTCCTTGTTGTAAACAGTTTGTTATATAAAGAGAATTAAACTGATATTAGAATATTTTATAAAAAAATAAATGAATTTTTTTAAGTAAAATAGCTTAATCACCCGTTTTTGTATTATTTAGTATTTTACTAAATAAAAGTTAAAATCACGTTTTTAGTTATAAAAAGAAAAACAAAAGTGAAATATATAACTAAAATTTGGTAAATATATGTATGATATTAATATAAGTTAGCAACCAAACTCTCAATTTCTTCTTCTGTTTAAAGATTCTAAAACCCATTCCAATAATGCTTTTTTCTCATTCATTATTTACAAAGTACGCATGCTTTATTCTATGTATAAGTTTTATAAAGTTTCGCTTATATCAAGAAAGATAAAAGAAATTTTTACCAAAAAGTAAAAAAAATCAATCCTGCATAAAATTTTTAGTTTAATCTTAAAAAAATGATTCACTTGGGCATATTTTCGGTTATTTGTTTTTCACTTATTTTGGAAAACTACTAGTATTTTTAAACAAAAATAGATTTTTCTGTGAAACTCCCAGAATAGTTTATGATATATTTTTTCATAAGTTTGCTATATTTCACAGGTAAATCGTCATAAATTCACTACTTTTAAATATTTAACATATCATCTATAAATTAATGTTTTCTTCAAACATTGTTTTTAATTGTTTAAAGTTTTTTAAAAATTTATGATAATTCATATCTATTTATTTATTTAAAATAACTGGCTAGGGTTAACAGTATTTTATTCAATTTGTTGGTTTTTAAATTCACATTTTCTATTCTGCAATTTAATACTTATTTTATGAATTTTGACTAGTACAAAATGATACTAATATATCTTTTAATTTTATGAATGTATTAAATAGTAAAATTAATTTATTTGCTTTAAAATGATGCGAATATTTTATATAATTCAATAAATATATGAAAGGATTCGGATGTAAAAGATGGTAAGTGTCATTTCCATTAGTAACATTATAATATAACAGCTAAACAGCAATGTATTCCAAGTTTAATATTATATATATACTTTTTAAGTATAACATGCACTTTATTCTGATTAAAGTAAACAAAACCTTCTGAAGACATTTAATTTTTGCATTTTCTCTAAACTTTCATTAGGGCGCTTACCATCTTTTACACACGAACCTTTCATACAATATCTTAAGGGACAAGAATGATGTTGATGTATATTTAATACAGAATATTTATTGAAGATTCATGCAATATTATTCAATGATATAATAATAATAATAACAACAGCCTCATCCCATCAAAACTTATACGAGAGTTTGGAGTAAATAGAAAAAAATCGATAGGACTGTGTTTACAAAGAAGTACAAACCAATGTGACAAACCACACAGAAACAAACCAAAGAAATATCAGTTACTGTGACAACAACGTATGATCATTCGAGATGGAAAATACTAAAGTAATACCATCCGATATTATCATTAAGTAAAGTTTTTCTTTTTAATTAACTAATTTTAGTTGCATTTTATTTTCTTTCTGAATTAAAAATAATTTTTGAAAGAAGAAAATTCATGTAGTAGAAACTGTATTCCTCATTACTTTTTCTTATTAGGTTAAGATGTATCTTTCTTTTCTATTATATCATAATGTAATTTTCCAATAAATTAGGCATAAATAATTAAACATCTTGATTAATAACGTAGATAATTTCTACAACAAAACCGACTTTTTTAAATAGATTTTCTCCGTTAGAAATCAATACGAAGTTTTTATTTCTGTTATATTTAAATAGTTTGTAAAAAGGGTCGAAATACTCTATCTACCAAACTAATTGTCACCTAGTTTTATCTGTGATAACATAGTTGATGCTGATTAGAATAACGAACATGCAGAGATGAGTAAAAAGCCAATGGAGACGATGGTTAAGTCGAACTATCTAGATTATCGTGGGAAGAATAATGAAACTGCGTACATCCCAACAAATCTGAAGAAATTAAATGATGATTTTCATTTGATTTAAGTGATTTTCTTATGTTCTACTATAATTGAGATTAGATTTACATTTACTATTTTTTTATCATGTAAAAATTTAATTTTCTAAATAGAAATGAAATTATATAAATTAAACCTAGTTGAATAAAATTTGAAAATTTAAATTCAAACTTAAAGATAAATTTTTGTATAGAATTAAGTAAATCATTTTTATTATTATTATTATTATTTTTTTTTAATTTAATGTGGAGAAAATTTATGAAATTATCTTTCATATTTTAATTTATTATTATGTCTATATGAATTAATTTATTACATAAATTTGACTAAGTAAATAGTGTTTTTAATGCTTATGCAAAATAGATTAAGTTTTAGTAAAATATATTTGGATAGAAAATAAAAGGGATGAAATAAGAAAGAGAGAATAAAATTTTTGAATGATAAGATAACAAGAGAAACTACTATAAATTATCCATTTAGATAATAAAAAATTGTAAAGTTTCTTTGAATTTAAAACCCGTTAGACTGTCTCTTGGAATTTCTCATATTTTTATATTCTTGAAAACTTAATGTATTTTCTAAATTAAAGGTTAAAGTGACCGAGATTCTAAGATAGTTTACTTGTCTTTCTTTGAAGAACAGATCTATGACAACTGAGAGAAAAATTCTTTCTTCACTAATGCCGGTATTTTGTCGCAGACCAGAAAACACACTTTTACTCTTCTTCAGAAAAGCTAAGAAAATCAATAGTTGCTACTGACAAACTGGCGAAATTCTCTCATCGTTTCACTAACAATTTTGTCAAATGTAGGCGACAAGTAATTGCATAATTTGAGCTCCAAATTTCTTTCTAATAGAAGAAATTGAATGAATAAAAATTATTCGAACTGTACGCTGAATAAAGCAGTCTTTCCTTCCCAATAAGTTACAAGTTGATCGAAACGCTAAATAAAAAAAATTCTAACTGAAAAATCGAAAAATTGACCAAGATTTGTTTTTCCTATATTTAGTGGTAGACTTAACTTCTTTCATCAAATATTATCGATTGACTTAGTTCAATATGATACGTTCTCATGGAAAATATGAATAAATCTTTAAAGCCATTAATATTTTAAGTAATAAATTGTTTGTTTTTTATTTAAAAAAGTAAAGCTGATGAAACTGCTTACATTATAAATTCTTTATCGTTATATAATATTTTATTGAATATAAACTATAAAATTGAAACAAAATGCTAATGTTGATACATAATATTATTAGAAAAATAAAATAATAATGCTATATTTGCATTTATTTACGAGCAAAATAAGAATTTACTTGTTATGTATATCAATTTGATATTTAATTGATATTTACTTTACTTTTGTAACCGTGAATGTTATAAGTCCACTCTAAGCCAAGATTTAAATAAATATATATATATAATATATGAAGTATGTAGACACAATAATAAAGCAATAAATCCAGAAGTTAAAAGCAGACAGACATAAAAATATGATAAGATTATATACAGAATGTGAAAATGGATATGAAACTAAAGTTCGTGAAAGTAATTTTTGATATACCGTACTGTATATTAGTTTGTTTGACAGATTAAAAATAAAACACCTTTCAAATTATTTCATTAAACCTAAAATATACAAAGAAAATTAATTAAATTTTAAAACTCGGAATGAAAAATGAACAAAATACTTTCTCTAATTGATTTATCAAATAATTAAAAGTTTATTCAAAATAAGTTATAGTTAACAATAGTTAATACTTAATTATTATAGTGAAAATATATATACTGTATATATTTTTTGTAAAGTAGTTAAATTAAATATCTAAATTCTAATTAAAATTCATTTAGCAATTTTGAAAATTAAATATTAAACATTTACACTAAATATCATTAGAAGTAAAAGTGAAGGAATTATTTATTGTAGATTAATTTACATAAATTCATAAGTATAATTCTTGATTATTTCTTATAAATTTTCATAAAGCTAATTCTTAAATATTTCCTTAAGAAATTTTAATTTGAATAAGAATTGATATCATTAAAATTTAATTACTAAACATCAATGTTTTGGCATTAATGAATCCGAAAAGTAAAATTAAATCTGTTAATTACTTCTGAACAAAAATAAAAAGAGAAGAAAAAAAATAAATTATCTATAATAAATCTAAACTGGGATTGGTAAATTAAATTAATTTAAAAGATCTCATTTTAATATAATGTTCTTTGAGATAAAAATTTATCTTTGTTTAATAAAAATGAGATTTTCAGAATCTCTCTCAAGAGAAGATCACTTTAGATAGTGATCATGTTTATTCTTCAATATTTATGATGTTTTCTGATAAGAAATTTTTGAGCTTTGAAGGAACTTGTAACAAAATCAGTTGATCAAAATTTAACAGACTATGATTTAAAATAAAGCAGATTTACTTGTAAATAAATTCTTTCATTCTTTTTCCCCCCATTAACGAAATTTTCAATATAACTTTCGATTAAATCTATACAGAATTAATTTTCATTTCGAAAAACTTTATTAAAATGTGAATATAAATGTAATTATTAAATTTATTAAAAGAAAATAATTTAATTTTACTTATTCTTAAAGTTTAATTCGAAGGATTTGCATGATATATTCAATCCGAAACGGAAATAAATGTCGTGCACGACTTGAAATAAAGATGCAGCAGTCCGGATATCATTTTGTATGCTTTGTGGATCAGGAAATGTATATTCACTTGATGAACATTTAAGAGTTATACTTAAAAGTTGCATTTTGTACTATAACACGAATTAATCTACGCAATGTAATATAGCGTATTCTACATGAGAATTTTCATTATAGCATTATAATTGTTAGCATTTTGTAATTAATAATAAACTTCACATATTCTGTCTCTGTATGCTATAATATTAATAAACAAATTTGATGAATAAATAAATAATTAAAATTATTTTGAGAGAGGTTTATCTGCTAAACTTTTAAGTTATTAACTAAAAATTACTTGGAGAGTACTATTTATAACAACATAAGAGTAAATCTTATCAAGAACAAATAAAACGTTGTATAATTACATTACCATATAATTTCTAAAGATATTACTTCATTTTATATCACAATACTTGTTGTCATTTTGCTTAACAGTTATCTATTTAATTGTCGTGATTTATCTTTGAAATGTTATTCAATATGCTTTATCTTTGGATAATTATCGAGATATATTCACACGTGTTCAATTAAGCTCTTAATGAAATTTATAGATGTTGTTTATTATATATTTCGTTATCTCGTATAATAATTATGTAATATTTATATACATTTCTCCGTTTATAATGTCAAGTATTGCTTTAATTAATTTGTTTATCTGATTTCAAAAGTAAATCTTGTGTATATATTCAATAGGCCTACACTTCAAAAAGAGATTCTATTGATATTTTACTTGCAATTTAAATGCTCCAAAATTGAATACAGCTTTAACATTTTTCATTCATTTTTCGTTCCTTTCAATAGTTTGAATATATCTATATAAAATTTTCAATAACTTTCCTTTTTTAGATATTTCCNTATGATTATAAATATATAAAATAAAAATCAGATATATATTACTTATATATTAAAATTTAAGGTAAACTTATTTTATACTCCTATTCTTTATGCTCTTATTGTGTCACAGGAATGTGCTTAATGTCATAAAAAGTAAGTAATAATAATTAATATATTATTATTTAAAACCAGTAAAAGATAAAAAAATTAATTTAAATAATTAAGTAGAACATACACATTATTCTGATTATGAATATATTCGGTCCTTTGCGAAATATAGTAAATAAATCATCATAAACATTTTAAAATTGATTGTTTTCATAATGGCGATTGGTTAGAGAAGAACAAGTAGGCGGAGATAGACTAATTTAAATCGATTTTTGTTCTTCAATTATTTTTTTTATAAGAATTATCTTTTAAAATTAATCTTTTCTAAAATCTTTAGTTTTTATTCTTCCATATACTAAATATATAAAATTAATAACAAACATTTGGAAGAAGTTTTACATTATTTGATCTGCTTAAGTGACTTTCAAGGTTATTGTATTCATTAATTCGTGTTTATTTATTTTATGATTTATTAATTCAGATTCCTCAAAAGATATATTTAATTGAAAATAACAATCCTGAAATTTCGTTATTATATAAGATTAATGATTTATTAGATTCAAAAATTTTATAAACTTATTCTAAAATATTAAGCAAACAAAAGTCAAATTTTATTTAAAATATTATTATCCATTATTTTGTAATATAATTTGTTTTAAATTTTTTTCTAAATTTAAATTTAAATTTTATTTTTAAAAATATTGTTAAAAATTGATTGAAAATGAAATAAAAATTTTATTCTAAATAATTTACAAAATTTCATTTCCTACAAATTTTTTAAAATTTTATTATAAAGTTTGAAAACTTTATTGTAAATAAGAAAATTGTTAATTAAAATTTAATAAATTATTAATTATAACAACTTTTATGTTTTTACGTAAACATTTTAAATATTAAATAAATTTTACAATTTATATTTTTAATACAATTAAAAAAATAATTTAAATAAGATTAATTAAACTATTAAAAATTAAACATCTTAATAAAGTTTAACTTACAGTAATATTATTATATTTTTTCCTCCCAAATAAAAAATTAATATATTTCATTTTAAATATATATTTTTTTACAAGAAAAATATTTCTACAAAGTTATATCATTACTTATTAAGTGTGTTTTAAAAAGTATTGATATTTATTTTAGTTTCAAGAAAATTAATACTACATTTTAAATTAAATTATTGTTTAATACGGAATAATTTAGAACACTTAGAATTTATTAGATAACGGATTATTAATAACGTTATAAATATTTTTTTAAATTATCGAAAACTATGACCTCCTTACAGCTTATTTCTTCGAATTCTATTTGAAAAGGACCGAAGGGACGGATATTTTTCGTGTATTACAATTTTTCTTTATTCTTTTTAATATCTTGTAACATTTTTAAGATTCATTTTTCATTTCAAATATCTTGGGACGTATACTACTTACAAAGAATTGACACGTTTACGTGTAACAATTACTATATTTTATTAGAAGAAAATTTAAATATCGAATCTTAAATAACCTTAGAGATAATATAAAATTGTTTTATATTTAATGTTTTTTTTAAAAATTTTATTGTTTGTACAATCGAATTTATTTTTGTTAGATGCGCTATTTTATTTTATTTTTATCGATTAAAATAATAAAAAATGAGATAATTTGACTCATTTTTTCACATTTAATAAACAATTGTTACGTATTGGATGTATGGTAATATAGAATAATTGTTACAAACTTTCTTTCCTCTCTCTGTCTTTTCATAATAATCCCTGTATCAAATACGGGCATTAACAGATGGTTACTTCAAAATAATAATAATAAATCTGTAATGTTATAGCGAACTTTCAGTATATATTGTTCAAACGTTCATCTACTCTCACCCTATTTAATTATTAGAATGTATCAAATCAAATACTTGCAAAGGCCCTTTTTAGGAATTATTAATTCAAGGAAAAATAAAATTTAATTGATTTATTGACAAGTCTATGTAACTCAAATCTTATTTATTTTAAAATTATAATTAATAATAATTTCGAATAAAAAGTTTTATAAACTTCTTGATTTTATCAGTAAATTTAAAATTAATTTTTTCCTAAATCTTCCTTGCTTTTTTGTGAAACGTGTATAGACGTTTGTAAAAGAAAATCAAGGGATTTTAGAATGTGTAAGGATTTTCCTAATACGATGTCTTCTCAAATAACCGTTTTATCGAAAATAAATACAGTATTTTTCAGTTGTTCTTTATAAATCCATAATCGATAAGATAATCTGAAAAACGTGTTCTTAGATGATCAGTTCTTCTTCCCATAGAAAAATTTATTGTTATTTTTCAGTTATAAGCTAAAAACATAAAACAATATAAAATATTTTTATATTAAATTTCAATATTTAAAAAGAATGATAAGTTTTAATAATTCACTTGTAAACCGGAACGGGATAACACCTGTTTCCGGATGTCATTTTTGGATGAATAATTTTATAGGCTATATTCGGATGACTAAAGTAATTACTACTTTTTGTATTATCTTTTCTTTATGTTTTTCCCCCTCCCATTTATTTTTATAGAATATAATTTTATATGCTTGATTGCAATTAATTTTCCTTTTAGTAGTAACAAAAATTAAATAAACAATTAATTCATTGAATTAAGTAGTATTATAAAATTGAATTAACCAAGTAATAATTGAGTTTATGTTTTATTTACCTCGCTTATTATCCTTGTAAGCTCTCTAATTAAGTTTATAATTCATTTTTCTGTATTTTATATATAAATTTTATTATTATAAATTGTTTCAATTTAATAATATAAATTTATATATATATA